>NC_058511.1:447500-675000 GCF_020382885.2 Scatophagus argus | reverse complement strand
ACTGAAACAAGAGAAGTCATTAACTATAAAAGGGGAGGGAAGAAGAGCCCGGATCGGACTGGAGCTACAGAGAGATCGATGGAAGGTCCAGAGATACCAAAAAGCAATCAAAGTTTCCTGTTGCTTTTCTGACCGAAACAACTTCAGGGAGCCAAAGAAGACAAAACGTGCTGCCTGTGGCACAGCTGACAGTCTTCAGTGTGAACTTCCTGTCTTAATGTCTGTTTTATACACACAAACAAAGAGCACCTGAACTAAAGCCACAGGAGTCTCCGTGTCAAAGCAGCCCCACTGGAACACAATGCCGTCTTTGCGTCTCTTTGCACTGTTTGCGTGTCCACAGGTTGATGAATGACTCACTGGCCTCAGGGTCACACCAGATGGACTGCAGCGCCGAGACAATTACATTCTCCACACGCTCAGAGTGTCGCCGGATTTCTGAACCGCACTTACGGCTCGGTGACAAAACCTTCCTTTAACATAGAGAGACTTTTTAAGTGAGGACCAGGAGGGTCACTATGGTATGTATGCCATAGGGAGGGCGTGAGGGGACATGACGTGTCGCCAGAGGTGAGTTTCTGGCGTCCCCTGTCTGAACAGCTGGGGGGCCAGTGAGACAGCAGTCCAGTGTCCCAGTGAAGACCACAGACAGACACAAGCACAGTGCAGTCATGTTCCTCCCTCTTACGTCCCCTGATGTAGGAGTATTTATTTATACATCCTGATGACTCAAGGAATGTGAAACAGCAGCTGTGACCTTCACGTTAATAAATGAAGGTTTAGAAAACGTCTGGGCAGGTTTGAATCCACCAGCTGTGATGAGCGGAAGGTTAGGAGAGCAGAAAGTGACGCTTTTCATTCTGGTTTTGTTCGTGTTTCTTGAAGACGAGCGTTCAAGGTCTGACTTTGTGTTTCTGTGTGGTATTCATGGGCCCTCAGTCAGCCTGCATAATGACACGGCTGAGCTTCATGTATGAGTGTATGAGTCGGTACACACACGCCTGCTGGTCTCTCTGTAGCTGCGAGGACCCTCACTGCACTGAGAAGAAGCCGCCATGTTGTTTCATCAGCATGTTGTTGTGCCACACCTGTCAGGTGAAGAAGTGCTACCTGGCACAAGTTCCAACAAGCTGCGAGAAGGAACTTTCTGTGTGCATTTGACTCTGGCTGGTCAGTGTTTCTCAGCTCCGAGCCCATCCGTTCCTCCTGAGGGTGTAAATATTTAAAAACACCCCACAAATATTTAGTTTCACCTTGTTTCTGGTTTCCTCAGACAGCTGCTCTGTGGGTTCTTATCAAACAGAAGGAAACAGGAAGCCACATGCTTTATGTCTTAAAGTGTCCTGCTCAGTCTTCGTCAGGCTCCTTTCTGCTCTTTCCTGCACCTCCCTGCAGTGTTTCCAGGCCGTCCTGCTTGGATCAGCTTTTGTTGCTCTGGTTGCTCAAATGTGCTGTCAGTTGCTGGACACATTTGCTCCAGACCTTCACCATGTAGTTAGAATTCTCACCATCTCAAAAACGCCTCCATCACATGAGTCAGCCTGGCTCAGTGTGACTTTAGAAAGAAAGAAAGATGAAAGATGAAAGTGACATATTTTGTCATTGGAGGGAACTCACTCCAACGAAATTCGTGCTCAAGTGACGTGCACACACACACAGCAAACCCGGGGCAGTGGGCGACCGCGTGCAGCGCCCGGGGAGCAGTGGGGGTTAGGTACCTTGCTCAAGGGTACCTCAGCCATGGACACCGGGACGGGGAATCGAACCAGCGATCCACCGGTTACAGGGCCGACACCCTAACTGCTGATCCACGACTGCCCCTACTGCCCCTTACTGTCTGGGACCAAATGTAAAACTTACAGCCTCTACATGACATAAATAATCAACGTGTCATTTCATCAATAAAACATCAAGTGAGATACGGCACAACGATGGAAGATTTATGTGGATGCTGGACTGATCCGACCTCGCTGTGACCCCGCTGGTGTCTGAACGACAAACAGCAGGAAGACAAACTCCTGGAATCCAACTGCAGCGAGAGGACGAGAGCGTGGTGTCCAGTCCGGAGTGAAAGCTGCTCTGGAAACAGTCAGAGTGACGTAAACACAGTTCAACATCCTGACAGTCCAACACAAGCAGCACCGGGATGAAACGGGCTCCATATCACACTCATACGCCGACGATGCTGAAGGATGCTTCACCTCCTGGACGAGACAGCAGACGAGACGCTGAAGCAGAGTTCATCTTCTGATGAATTAACATCAGCCTGATGTTAACCATCAGCAGCGGCACCTGAACCACATCAGACATCAACTATACGGACAAAAGTATTGGGCCACCTGGCCTTCACACCAACAGGGACTTTAATGACGTCTCATTGTAAACACACAGACAGCTTTGCAGCTCTAACAGCTTCCACTCTTCTGTGAAGGCTTTCCACAACATGTTGGAGTGTTTCTGTGGGAATTTGTGCCCATTCATGCAGTAGAGCATTTGTGAGGTCACACACTGATGTTGGACCAAAAGGCCTGGCTCACAATCTCCGTTCCAGTTCATCCCAAAGGTGTTGGATGGGGTTGAGGTCAGGGCTCTGTGTGGGCCAGTCAAGTTCTTCCACACCAAACTCATCCAACCATGTCTTTATGGAGCTTTGCTTTGTGCACTGGGGCACAGTCATGCTGGAATAGAAAAGGGCCTTCAACAAACTGTTGCCACAAAGTTGGAAGCATAGCATTGTCCAACATGTCTTGGTGTGCTGAAGCATTAAGGTTTCCCTTCACTGGAAGTCAGGGGCCGAGCCCAAACCCAGTGTCTGGATAGTTTTGTCTACACAGTGTATGTGAACCGATCCAGGAGACGTCACGGCTGACGGAGTGTCCTGCTCAGATGTGTGCTGCAGAGCCTCTGAAAGCCTGCAAAAAATCAGAAGGAAGAGCCTGAATTCACCATCTCTGATTTTCTACTCATTTAGATTTTTCAGGCTGAATTTAAGAGTTGAAGCTGTTGGTTTTTCTTCACGTGTGAGCTGTTTCTCACTGAGTGAATGAATGAATCCTGTCCAGCTGACTCACTCATCAGCTCAGTCTGAGGAAGAATTTAAATGCAGCTCAGTGATTATGCACAAAGAATAATTAATATGAGAGGGACAATGTCCTATTGTTTCCGGTCTTTGTCCTCCAGTCTGCAGCCTCAACCCCCCAATGGCCTCCGGGGCTTCTCATTAACGAACAAAGAGCCTGGAGCCATGAATGCTGTCAAATGAAAACTAATATGATTATTAGGTGATTTGTGTTTCAGTGCTGAGAGCCTGAAGAGGGACGACGGACTCCTTCATAATGGATTTACAGTCCAATCTGATCTGTTCATTCACAGATCCACGTGTTTCAGAGTGTGTGCAGGACAAAGGAGGTGTCGACGCCCGCAGGCGCCGAGCGCCACGTGAAGAAGAGGCTGCGTGTGGGCGGCGTCAGGTGGCAGGTGCACAGTCACATGTCGTGCTTTAGGGGCGTGTCCTGTTTGACTGACAGGTGTCAGTCCGTCACACTCCCACCCAGAACAGGCTGAAAAACCAAAAAGGTCGTGTTGTCAGGGTCACAGGGACAAGACGCTGAAGTACAAGCACTTCAGAGACGTGATGCCTTCTGCCTATAAGTTACTGTTTTTATTTTAGTCTTTGAATTGATGTCCCTGTTTCTCTCTTTCTCTGTCTGTCTGTCTGTCTGTCTGTCCATCAGATACAAGGCCATAGTGAACCCGATGGACATCCAGACGTCCAGCGCTGTCTTCTGGACGTGTCTGAAGGCTGTTTCTATCTGGCTGCTGTCCGTCCTGCTGGCTGTCCCTGAAGCCATTTTCTCTCAAGTTGTCACCATGCATGTAAAATACAACAAATACTGCAGTACTACCACAGCGAGCACAAGCTGAAACAACGTCGTTAAGCTCCCAAGCATCTCATCATTCTGCACGTCTTCTTCTTGGGGACACTTAACTGTGAATAACTGCAACTGTATTTCATACCATCTTCACATGTGTAATCACGTGGGACATTTAAACCTGCAGTACCCCATTTCTGGCCACTTGGGGGCAGCAGAAACAAGTTCTGAACACAACACTGACATATCGTCACCTTTTACAGTTTTTCTCCTGATTCCTTCAGCACCGTCTTCAGCCGGAAAACCTAACAGCAAAAAAACACATCTGCTGCAAAAGGAGCAGATGTGTTCATCAAACTGCATCACACAAGCTGCATGAGATTTGTATGCATCACAGTACAACAACAGACGAGGCCCAAGTTTCTTCCTCTGTGGATGATGGCTGCCCTCCGTTTGGCAGTAATGATCTTTTTGACAGTTAGTTAGATTTTCTAACAAAACAGTGAAAATTAAAAACACGTGTGGGTTTTATGTCTGTTGTGTGCGCAGCTGATCACATAATCAGATCACAGCAGCTCTTGTTGTCAGCATTTGTGACCTTGTGCAGACTGAGTCTAAATGTGAGCCGTCCATCACTTCCTGCCGACGGCTCGTCCCAGCAGACTCACAGCTATAAACTGATTTAGAGTCAGATTTATGAACGGCCATTTAACTCTACAATCTGTTTTATGATCTGATGTATCGTTGTCTCCGTTCTCCCTGTCCTCCCCCTCAGGGTCACAGAGACAACACTAACGTCACCTTTGTGAACTGCGTGCCGTACCCGCTGTCCAATCAGATGCATCCCAAGATCCACTCTGTGATGATCTTCCTGGTTTACTTCTTGATCCCTTTGGCCATCATCTCAGTGTATTACTACCACATCGCCCGCACTCTGATGAAGAGCGCTCACGACATGCCGGGGGAAGTCAGCGAGCACACCAAGAGACAGGTGACCGATGGAACGATGAATGCATGAATGAATGAATGAATGAATGATGAGCCAGAGTAAACTGTTGTTCACATTGTTTTAATGCACCCAGCAGCTGTTGCTCCACCGCCCTGAGTCTGAATGGGTCTGAATGGGTCTGAATGGGTCTGAATGGGTCCTGTTATAAAATGTCCCAACCACTGAAACGTGAGCTGCTGTCTTGTTCTGATGATGTCATGCGGAGCCAGTCTGTGCAGTAGTGATATCGAGTCCTCGCTCACCTGTCAATATTGTTTGTTGAGAGGATCAAATAACTAAATAAAACCAAACTGATCAGAAAATTGAACATTTGAGCAAAACATTTGAACAGCTACCTAAAATGACAGAAACCATCTTTGGGAAAAATTTATTTGCTGTGTGCTGAGTTTGGCTCATGTCCCATCTGCTAACATGGAGGGGGAGGAGCTTATGAGCACCCTAACAATCAGTCAGCTGATTCTGTGACTGGCTGCTGTTGGTTTCTTTGTTAATGTTAAATATATTAGAAAGTAGCTGTGCTGAATGAACAGAAGAAAACGGTGGCTGAAAGACAGTCAGAGAATAACATGAGCTGCATTGAAATTAGTGTGGTTAAATTACTAAGTTAGCTCTTATTCAGTCAAACTTTGTCTCAAACTTTGTCTTTTCAAAAATAATCTGCCCTAAAAACTAAAAAGAAGAAAGAAAAAAGTGCTGCGTGCAGTCTGGAAGTTTAGTCTGTCACATCGACGGGGACGCGGGGCTTTTTGCACCCACACCTCCTGCTCCCACGACTTCAGAGGCCTCAGTGAACGTTGGAGCCTGGAGGGGTGAGGTGGCGGAGGCTCAGCGGAGGCTCAGCGGAGGACCGTGTCAGCCGGAGTGAGTAATCACTTCACACCAGCTCGATCTTCACAGATGGAGGAGGATGGAGGAGAGGTCAGAGGGAGGGGGAGCTGAATTATTGAAGAGCCAACAGCAGCAGCAGGTCAGATCAGGTGTATGTGATCGATGATTAAGTGGCAGGACCGTGACTCTGGACACTACTGTCACAATGGTACAGCACAGCACAGACTGCTGCTCCCAGCTCCTACTTTAACTGTAGTACAAGTACTACAGTAGTCACTAAACCTCCTGATTTTCCCAGGAGAGGTTACAGTTCTCTCCTGGTTTCTGCCAAATGTCCCCACCTTTCCTTCCCATCTTACCTGTTTGTGCCACAGTGCAGCATGTTGGACCACAAAAGAAACTTGCTCTTCATCCTCCTCACTGATGGACAAACAGACAAACACGGGACTAACAGAAAGAAGGATTTCTGTTTCTTTCAACAAGGTTGACAGGAAAGTTCCTCTTTCCTGAGAATTAGAGAAGTATTTAAAATAACCAGCGTTGCAGTGAACTTGACTCTGACTTTGGCAGACTGGGACCAGATTCCACATGTGCTCACATACTGAACTGGTGACTGGAATCTCAGGTGTCCACCTTCAGCCTGTGCTGATTGTGTTGATCTGCTGTGCTGCTGGTTGAACGTGTGTGTGAAGCCTCCATGTTTTACAGTCTGTAGCTTCTCTGCAGCAACAACCATAACTGAAGCTTCGTAGTCCACCACATCCTGAGCTTCAGGTGGTGAAGCTTTCTGTCACTTTCTGTCAGTCACTGCAGATGTGATGAGTCCGGACAGAACCTGACACCTGACCGGTGAACGACCAAGAGGAGGAAATTCTAGTTTAGAGACATGAATTGGCTCAGCTGATTCTGGGACAGTCCTGCAGAGATAATTGTAAATGTAAAACCATATTGCAGTTGTTATTATTTTTCTTGTTTTTCTTTTTTCATGTTGTGTTTGGAGCCATTTACTGAAGGTCTCATCCTAAAAGCGCATCATTTCTGCAGGGAGAAGTCATTTCGGTGACATGTGCTGGTCCCGCAGGTCTGAAGAGACACTTTGCAGTTTGAAGTTGACCTCGACAAACTCAGGGTTAATGGAGAGTCGATGACTAACAGTGAATCAGCTCCTGACACCGAGAGCTGAGAGATGGTCACTGAAACGTGAAAAACACTCTCTGATGTGTGTGAAGCACTGACATCAGTTTGATACTGCAGAAAACACCCTCATCTTCATCACTGATGTTTACAAGCAGGCAGAAACAGCTTGAGACGCACTCGCACGATTCCTGTGATGATTGTTTATCTGTTTCACCAACAGAACCGTCACATCTGCTTTGTGAACGCAGAAAGTTTCCCACATCTCAAGTCATTCTATACAGCCAAATGTATGTGGATGCCACCTGTTCACGTTTGGTAACTGGGCACAGAAGTCCGTTTTTGTCCACAGGAAGGCACACAATTCAACATAAATGAAGAATAGTTTTAATAAGAAATCACCATTTATTGTTTTCTATTTAAGATTAAATTGAGCCATTACTCCCACAGGAAATCCACAACTGCTTTTAAAGGAAAAAAAAAATTATCAAGAAATTTGTTTGGAATTACAGACCCATGAAATAAACTGGGCTGAATGTGGGCTGAATCTCAAATGTCTTTATGAACCCAAATGTGTGAATGAACCCAAACGTGTGAGTGAAACCAAATGTGTGAATGGACCCAAATGTGTGAATGAACCCAAACATGTGAATGATCCCAAATGCGTGAATGGATCCATACGTATGAATGAACCCAAACGTGTGAATGGACCCAAATGTGTGAATGAACCCAAATGTGTGAATGAACCCAAACGTGTGAATGGACCCAAATGTGTGAATGAACCCAAACGTGTGAATGGACCCAAATGTGTGAATGAACCCAAACATGTGAATGATCCCAAATGCGTGAATGGATCCATACGTATGAATGAACCCAAACGTGTGAATGAACTCAAATGTGTGAATGGACCCAAACAGGTGAATGATCCCTAATGTGTGAATGAATCCAAATGCATGAATGGACCCAAACAGATGAATGGACCCAAAAGTGTGAATGAACCCAAAGAGGTGAATGAACCCAAATGTGTGAATGAACTCGACATGTTTGACCAAAACAGCTGCTAACGTTATGTCCTCAGGGCAGCCTCCTGGGTCTGAATATCGGTCATGTCAAGTCAAGGTAACACATGTTACGCTGTCACAATCAGTTTAAAAACTTCTAATTCCTCTTTCTAAACAATCCCACAGACAACACCAGCTTCATCAGCAGATATTTTTTTTACAGATTTACAGCCCTTCACTGCAGTGAAGTCCAATTGGCTTGATAGCCATTTTCTAGCATAGCATAACTAACTTCTAGCTTGTCTAAGCTGTCATAACAACCAGATAAATAATTCTGTATTTATTCTGGCAGTTCTTATTTTCCACTGAGATTAACTCAGCCCATAACCTCCCAACTGTTGTCTTTTCTGCCATGTTTTATTTGTTATGGCAAATTATGGAGATTGACATCAATAAGATTATTGATAAGCAGTATTGATAGTGATAAAATCACACATGATACCCATCTGTAGTGATAGCAAATAGATTCTCATGTACCCCAGGAAATGCATCCTGTCCGCCCTGGTTACGCCTGTCTGTGTCTTCCTCGCTTTGTCTCCATACGTCCACACATCTGGTGTTGTCTAATTGATCTCATTACATTTAAATCCATTTTCACCTCCTCGTTCCTATCAGTGCTTTCTTTAAATGAGAAAAGCCTCTTCACATGCCGCCGCCCGCATCTTCTCATCTGTGGAGGTTGGAAGCCAATTGCTACATTAACTGCAGACGCCCACATCAATACCAAGCACGCCTTGAGAGCAGAGCTGATTCATTCTGTTCCCCGAGATAAGAAACACGTACACACACACACACACACACACACACACACACACACACACACACACACACACACACACACATGTTTCAGCCTACATCCACCCGCAGGTTTACGCAAACCCTCCCCAAAAACTCAAGCAAAGATAAATAAAACAGCAACAGGCAGAAAGCTACTACAAAATAAAGAAAAGAGGAAGAAGGAAGAGGAGAAAAAGACTTAGCCCCATCCATCCGAAACAGCTGATGTGTGTGAGAACATATCATCCTGTTTATTTCATGCTTATCCAGTTGTTCCCCTTAAATTCAGAGAAGTCATGAAGCAAAGCTAAAGAGATAATCAGATGGTTGAACGTTGTTCACATTACAGAAGTGGTGCACAGGAAACTGCATTTAAAGTTGGTTCCATCTACACGTCAGCTGTGAATTCCCCCTCAGTGACTTTGAACTCCATTAAAGAAACCGGCGTCACTCCGTGCTTCCCGACAGGAGGACGTACTTAACTGTAACGAAGTGAATTAGTTGAAACATATTACAGTAAACGTGATGAAGGCTTTCTGACGCTCAGCAGATGTTGGAGGTTAAATGCAGCTGACTTCGTTTTACTTTCGAGCTGAAAATCAAACTGGTCCAGTTTGAATCCATCGGTATGCAAGGCTGCTAGTGAAACCGGAGGCCTTTTTTAAATTTCTTTCTGTGCT
Source organism: Scatophagus argus (assembly GCF_020382885.2). Taxonomy (NCBI): domain Eukaryota; kingdom Metazoa; phylum Chordata; class Actinopteri; family Scatophagidae; genus Scatophagus; species Scatophagus argus. The sequence goes on along the minus strand of NC_058511.1, from coordinate 665,639 downwards.
TCTTTCGTTTTGCTGGCTTCTGTATAAACCAGAGCTGTTTGTTTGTGGCTACAGACAGAGGGAATGCACTGTTTTACGCACATTAATGTGTTTAAAATAAAAAGTGCACCCATGTGCTGCTGTTTATCCATCTGCCTTCTCTTCAGTGTGATGGATCTTCACTTACATCCTCGGTTACACCAGACGATCCACACAGCTTGTGGTGAGCAGTTTCATCAACTGTTTTCTTTGTAAAAGTTAAATGACTTGAGTCATGAATCACATTCAGTCAGTACTGACTGTCCACTTCAGCAGCAGACTTGACTCTTATTTAAAGTGTCAGCTGATTGGCAGCTCCAGAACAACAAAATAATTGTGTGCCCAGGTGTTTGACAGAAAAATAAAAACTATTATCACTTCGTCAGATTTGGCTGCCGAATCAATCAGACTGGGGCCATTACAGACATTGACTTTGGCAGGCGACGCTGACTGAACTTATTGGCTCAGACATCTGAAACAAAAACAGCTCTGCTTCACCCCTCAGGAGGTCAACAAAGTCTATAATGAATTTTATATAATGAATCGATTTTAGATGTTTTGGTATGCAGAGCTTCCCAACACTTCAGAAAAGCCAGATAATTTCTGATGAATCCCTTCACCACCTTCAGCTCCTGTTGAGGTTTTCACCGAAGTTATCAAGGTTTTAGTTTAGACTTTGAGTTTGGAGGAAACCTTTTCTGAGCCAGATTCAGTCCGGGACTGTAGGACTTTGTGTCCACCTTATGTGCTCTGGAAGCTCTGATTGTCCACCTGCTAAATGTTCCGATTTGTTCAGCTGGACTGTCAGCTCTCATCATGCTGCTTAGAACCTTTTATTAGTGGAGCTTTTTATCTAAAATCTTATCTAAATCAATATTTTGTATCAAAATTTTTATACTTCTCATGAGGCAAATCTGACCAGAATTTGCTTGGAGTTGACACTTGCAGTCTAAACTTTATTTTCTGTTAGCTTGCACACTGTGGCTTCAGTCACTTCCAGTGACAGCTGACTGACAGCTGCAGGTTTCTGGCGGGTGGCAGAACCATCCCAAAACCTTGTGTCAGTTTCTGTGTGCCTCGGCTGAGGCGGAGAGCTGGATGCTCGGGCTCTGGGCTGGCAGGAAGCCGCGAGTCAGGCCACGAGAAGCGTCTCGCTGTAAACATGACGCTTTGCAGAAGGTTTTCATTACATGCAGGATGTCCAGTTTACTGATTGACATAAACTTTTATTATTCACATTTGTTCATCAAATCCTTTAGATTAAATTTATTATGCACAGAATGCAAAGACGGATGAAAAATACTAAGCGTTCACTCTGTGGCCAAAACGCTGCAGCCATTCCAGACCTGAACATATACATATCCAAGTCCGGTGGTCCAGTTCACCCAAAGGCCTGTTTTAAACTTACTGTAAAAGCACTAAGACTTCTGAGCTGAGCAGCTCCCTGCTTCATCATCATCATCATCATCATCGTCCTCACCCGCCTTCTGTCCGTTCTGTCCTCCTGGACTGCGACAGCGGAGCTGTTTCAGTTTGTCAATTTAATATGAGACACGTCCTGAAATAACGAGCTGAAGGCAGAAGTCGCTCTGCACATTTCATTCAAACATTCAGTCATTCAAACAAAGGACACACACACAGGAAGTGACCTGTCACAGAGGGAGGAGTCTTCACACACCTGAGGTGAAGCTGCAGAGTCTCTCTGCTGGTGTAGGCAGTTCAGCTGAAAGTTCATCACCAATGATGTCATCAGCACGTTCTGTTTGCTTTCCTCTGGTCTGAGCAGTTTTGCTCTCATTGCTTTGATGAGCTCATAACGACATAACACTCACACCTGCGGTGCACCTGAGTGTGTTTTTCAGTTTGAGTGTAAACGTAGCTCACAGCAGTTTTCTTCAGGATTTAAATCACACAGAGTCCCGTCGGCAGCTTGCAGCAGCCGGACTGTCGTGCACGCTGACGTGACCAAACCAAGTCATTAAAAAGCCAGTTAACAGACGGGGCTGCACGTGAGAACCTGATCCAGTCCTTCACATCCAGTTCACATCCGTCACTGTCTGTTAGGGTCCACATAAGAGCGTGTTTGTCGAGCTGCATATTCGCTTTCTGAATGTTAACTGTTCTCAGTGTCACAGGAGAACAGGAGAACCTCTAATAAACCAATCAGGAACAGGAGGAGGCAAGCAAACTCACAGAGCGGCACATTAAAAAGCTGAGCAACAACAAACAACACAAATCGCAGCAATTAGAAGGAAACTCAGAGACAAGCAGCATAAGCAGGGAACACAGTACAGGTAGGACGCACAGACCAGCTGACAACACACGCGACAGAGCACAGGTATGGAAAGGGAAGATAAGGAGACACAGGTGAGACTGATCAGGGGAGGAGCAAACAGTCAAAACAAACTAAGACAGGAAGTGAAAAGACGACACAAATAAAACAGAAACCCAACTAAACAGACACTTCAGATCATGACATTTACAGCCCTGTACACAGTAAACAAACAAACAAACAAAAAGGAGAAAACATCCTGTGCAAACAAACAATCCAGCTGCACTTCCAGGCTTTTGGTTTTCGGTGTTCGTATCTTTAAAGCGTCTCCATTAAAGCTGCACTGGGAGCAGGTTTCACGTGGCCAAGCTGCAGCGAGCAGACAGGTGTTCTACAGGTGCCCGGCTCACGTTTGAGCCACTCGGTGAACCATCGATCTGTGAGCTGACTTGGTGTCTTTTTAATGGCTTGACGCGGCCTTTCCCTCCCCTCGTGCAAACGTCTGACACACAAGTGCACAAGTGAAGAAACGCCGGCGCCGGATTGGGCGTTTGTCAGTATTTGAAGCGTCATAGAGATCTGACAGGCCGGCGGCTCGCTGCTCCTCAGGCGTCGATGCGTCTCCGTCGTGCCTCTGGTGGACTTGGCGGCGGTTTGCAGGTGGCTTTGCAGGCTTCCTCCTTGGTGACGAAGGCGGCGGTTTGCGGCTCTGCTGGAGGAGATTTATTATCAATGAGCTGCGGGGAAACTCCACGACAGACATGATGTACTGAATACACACAGACTCACACACAAATGCCGATACACAAAATCCACCTTCCCGGAGGAGCTGCGGTCCAGGTGCCGAAGAGGATCTTGGGACAAACGCCAAACTCTGCCCGACTGCTGGCAGCAAATCAGAGCAAACACAAATCAGCAGCAGACAGCCTGAGCGCAGAGACGACCCATTAATCAGCACAGTTTGCTGTCACTTAACTTCTTTTTTTAATTGAAAAACAGGAGATTCAGTCAAGGTGAGCCGCCGCCGCCGCCGCTGCCGCCGCCGCCACCAGGTGCTGTTACACGCAAAGGTCATGAGCCTGAACGTGCGTCTGCTCTTCGCTCGGCACAACATCATTCATTAAAAAAGTGCTCATTGTGAAAAATGAACTCTTTTTTGATGGCTTTGATGGCTTCAGGTGAGCGTTCAGAGACGTCGGAGGAAAATGTTATGTCTGCCGCAGGAATTCAGATGAAGGACCCAAACGCAGACGACTGGGGCAGATCCGGTGCAGTTCAACAGAGAGGGGACACCAGGAACACAGGAAGGATCCGAGGACACACAAACGCTAAATACACATCAGGTTCAAGAGGGACAGGTGAAAGACATCGAGGGGACGACAAAGACAGGAAGTGAAAAGTAAAGCAGGACACACGAGGAGGTTGAACTACAAAATAAAACAGCAAAGAACTGAAGACCAAAGTGACACAACAGACGCCACATTAGCACAAACAGCCTGAGAGGGCAGCAGACATAACAGATTAAACAGGTGAATACACACACGGTCTTCACACACGTCTTCTCCTGTCGGCGAGAAGGTGAGACAGCACGTTTCATAAAGCTTTAAGCGCATGTGGAGCTGGACGGGGCGAGGGACCGTCTTCAGGATGGGATGTTTTTAAACTTGTGCTTCTGTTGCAGTTCCACTCTGCAGCCACACAAAGCCGGCTGAAACGCTTCCCTGCAGGACAGTGCGATGAACTCTTTGTGTAACGCTGACCCGTTCTGAACAGGTGGGCTCTGAACAGATGGGCTCTGAACAGGTGGGCTCTGAACAGGTGGGCTCTGAACAGGTGGGCTCTGAACGAGCTCTTGTCCCTGAGGCGGCTGACTGAAGCCAACAAACCAAGCGTTTCCTCCCGCTCAGCACAGTGACGTCAAGGCCACAGAAGAAGAAGAAGACGTGTTTGAGAGGGAGGAGGAGACCTGTGTGCACCTGAGGGAGGTAAACCTGCACAGCCGCTTCGCCTCACGCACACGTCAACCTTAATGGATTTAGAGGCAAGAGAAAAGAGAAAAGAGCAGCAATATCCATCAGTTTAACACCAGGAGCGAGTACATGACAAGACCACAAGGTCTCACATGGTCCACGTCTGCGGTACAAGGAGACGCACTCTGGAAAACACTGCTGACATTTGTGTGTGTGAGAGTGTGTGTTAATGTGTGTGTGTGTGCTGAGCTGAAGCCGTGTTGACCCGTGTGAAGTGCAGCAGTGACATAGCCGACCTTTTCCACATGTCAGTGAACATCCGCCTGACAGGGTCCAACCTGCTGCGGTACATTTGATGCTTTCTGTCCGTCCGTCTCTCCGTTTCCGTCCTCTTAGCGTCCTCCTAGCGTGTCATTTGGCCTTATCAAGAGTGCGATTACGTTGTCTCACCCGAACATGTGACTGCTGGTGTAAAATAACTTCCCATTAGCTCAGTATTTTAGTATTCAATGGTTTTCTGCTTGTGTTATTTTGAGTACTGGAAAAGCAGACTGCAGATCAGTTTCAGACAGGATGAGTCCCCTCAAATCTGCACTCGCTTACTGTTCATCAACAGCAACAGCAAACATTTGTGTTTATCGTCAACATACCTGCAAAGTGTTTTCTGACAACAGCTGCTCCACGTTTGGGTGCTTTAGGAAAGTGCTGACCAATCGGACCAGGTTCGATCGGTGACAAACGTTAATCGAAGAGTCTCTGTTGACCAGACGTCCCCACGTGAGCTCAGACTTCAGCGGCGCCTGCACTTTTCTCTGGAGGATGTGAACCCTCTTTGACTGGAAAATCCCTGAACATTGCTGTAACTGCTCCCAAGTTTATACTCCAATTTAGTAGAACACATCCATCCATCCATCCATCCATCCATCCATCTTCTTCCGCTTCATCCGGGACCAGGCTTGAGCAGGGATGCCCAGACTTTCCTCTCCCCAGACACTTTCTCCAGCTCCTCCAGGCAGACCCCAAGGCGTTCCCAGGCCAGCCGAGTGACATAGTAGTAGAACACATTGCTGATTTTTAGGATAGGATGGGCCTAAAGAACATTTTTTATATTTGTTAAATGTGTAATTAGTCTCTTATACTTTCAAGAAACATCATGTTCTTGGTCTTGTGTGACTTTGGAGAGAACATTAATATTGAGAGTAATTAGGAGGAAATGTAAAATATTCATTCATGCATTAAAATGAGTCAGATCAATCATCGCTAATAAATGATGTAATGATATGGCGCATCACATTAAGAGCACAAAGCTGCCTGGTCACGACCATCGCAGGGGCTCGAGCAGGTCCCAGTGCAACCAGGACATGTGGACCGAGAGAGTCTCTCTGGTGTCCTTCCCAGCTGACTGTTTCTCATTTTCTCCTCCAGATGGAGACCAGGAAGCGTCTGGCCAAGATCGTGTTGGTGTTCGTGGGCCTGTTTGCCCTGTGCTGGTTTCCCAACCACGTCCTCTACATGTACCGCTCCTTCCACTACCACCAGATGGATCTGTCGCTGGCTCACCTCGTCATCACCCTGCTGGCCCGAGTCCTCAGCTTCTCCTCGTCCTGCGTCAACCCGTTCGCCCTCTACCTGCTCAGCGAGAGCTTCCGCAGACACTTCAACAGGTTTGGTCTCTCTTCTCCAATAAGACCTTTAGGAGCCTCTGACTGCGTCCAGTAATCATATTAATAACATACAAGCAAATGCAAGCATTTCTTATCTTATGCTGGAGCGAATCCAATGAAACAAGCCCATTGCTTAATTGGCTCTCTGCTCTCATTGGTTCATACTGGAAGACGTCTCACAAATACGCAGTTTAATTTTTTTAAAGAAGCTTCTGTAGTTTCAGCTGGTCGCTGTAGTTGTAGTCAAACAGGAGCAAATAAAAAATTCACTCAGTGATGGTTATTTGTAGCAAACGATTACTGATGAGACCTTCATTTGTCACCCTCACTGAACAAATTCAAAGGAACCAACAAGCTGTGAGACGTCTCCTTTTGACAAATCAGAATCAACTCTATTGGCTGAGTGAGCGCGCTCATGCAAAGAGTTTGACTTCCTGTCTTTCAGTGTTGTCAGATTTGAATGAAATCAACAGTTTTGAACATACAGCAGCACACGGCGGTACGAACTCGACTGGACGTCACGTGTCAGACGGTGAATGAATTTCTTCACTGATTAAATGAGAGGACGCGTTGTTGCTGCAGACAGCTGAGACTGTGCTGCTCTTCCGCCTCGCTGCGTTTTGCATGCTGCTTACAAACCACAGTAAACTGCAATTGTAGACTAATCAAAACTTTGCAGGAGGACGAACGTTTGCTGATGTCTGAGAGCCCAGAAATGATTCAGGGACAAAAAGCAGACGGCGTGTACTTCATTTTCTACAGTAAATGGGTTCAGTAACCTCGTGGCAAAATGAAGTAATCATCGCCTCGTCGTTTTCTAAATCTCCTTTTGAGTGCTTCCACTTCCACTGAACATCCCGCAGCTTATTACTCTGCCTGGGCAGGAGGGAAGCTCTCCTGAAAACTTCTCACTGCGACACAGTTCTTCCAAAAACTGAGAGTCACAGCGCGAGGCGATAAGACGGGGACGGGCTTCAGATTCAGGGAATACATAGGAAAAATGAAACATCCCTTTGGGAAGCAATTACAATGTGGCTGTAGCATGAAGCACAGACCATAATTCACCTGCCTTTAAAGGTTCGGCTGAGCTGCTGCTCGTCCAGGGCTCAGCCTTTCCACCGAGCAGCCAAATGTTAAGCCTTCACCTTTTGTGCCCAGGGAGCTCATTAACAGTCTTCATTTTTCACTGTTTCTTTGGATTGTGACCCTTCTGGAGAAACAAAATGAGTCCACACACACACACACACACACACACACACACACTGCTGGAACTGTTGTCCAGTTGTTTCAGTCTGATTTGGTTTTTTTGTGTTCTGTAATGCTGAATTTCTGGAACTAACTTTTCTTTGTATGATCCACTCACCTGCCACAGGTGCCCTGACTTTGCTTTGCGTTACGCCTCCCACCCACACAGGACAGTAAAAAGTCTTGTTTGTCCATACTGTGTAAGTCAACTCTTCTTCTTCTTCTTCTTCTTCTTCTTCTTCAGCCAGCTGCGATGTGGTCGAGGTCCCCGCCCTGAGCGCCAAGCCAGCTACCTGCATAGCACCTCCCACATTCGCCTCACCTCCATCAAGAAGACCACGCCCACCGCCGCCATCACTGCTCCAGCAGCCAACGGCAGCTCCAACAGACAGGAGGTGGCTCTGTGAAGAGGGAGGCCGCGAGTCCAGGTGACCAGCTTCACCAGAACAGACATCATGCAGCGATGAGACCAGGAGTGTGTGTGGAATTGGGGGGGGGGGTTGTTGCGCTTTGGGGGGGGGGGGGGGGGGGGGGGGTTGCGCTGGGGGTGGGGGGTTAACAGACCTTGAACCGGCTGAATGATTGCACCAGTTGCTCCTGTCAAAGCAGATTCATCATCCTCAACTTGGCAACCAAACTAAAAGTGCCTCTCGGAAATAACAGGTCAGACATCGGAGGGAACGGCAAAACCCAACGCTTTTCTACAGCCGCTGCTATGCTGAAATACATCTGCTGTCTTAGTGAAGGTGCTGCCAAAAGTTAAAGATTTAACAAACCACAAGAGGACAGACGTCTTATTGACAGATTGAACAGCATGAGCATGTCTGATGTGAAAGCTTGTTTCTGGAATGTTCATCATCGACTGATCTAAAAAGTCATTATCATCTGTTTGGTGACACCATATTGATCCACATGGAGGTGTGTGTGTGTGTGTGTGTGTGTGATAAGGAGGATCACACACACAGAAACATCTCCTCTTATCCAAACACATTTGGTTCGTGGTTAACGGTGAGTTAACAGCTAATGGCACTAAAGTTTCTGTTGTTCATCCAGTCTACATGCAGTTGGACTTACAGAGCGCCAAGGCTTCTGGTTCTGTCTGTATTTTCAGCAGGAGGTCGAGTTCATTCTGAGCTAGTGATGGACTCTGTTGGGGTGATGGCTCGTCTCTGCTTGTGTGTGTGATTTCCACGGACAGAGACCAGTACGGTGGCTTCAGAATAGTGTCTCTACTGTAAACCGCAGATGGCTTCATTGACCTGTGACTCTCACACTGAGTGGTGGAGGTGAGCTGCCGGCCCAAATTAAAAAATTGAAGGGTTCTGGCCTGGAAGTGTTTTGCTGCCACACCAGAAAGTTTTTGTTTTTAAAAGCTGTAACATTTGAGGGTTTGACTAATGCCTGGAACAATCATTTCCATCCCTGCCCATGCAATGGAAATGTTGCTCAGTGCTCCAGTCAACAGGACCTAACTGGCCCGTATGAGACATTCATCGTTTTCCATCAGTATTGTGTCGTGTTCAACACTTGTGTATTATTGCAGTAATTTGGTACTAAATTAATAGCAATTTCTTACAAGTGAATATTACTTTCTTTCTCCACATGTTGAACTGTGTTTGTCTGTGGACAAATTTCACATTTGTGCATGTCCTTTTGCCCGGGGGAGAACTTAAAGACAAAGCGTCTGAAGTAATTAACTGGAAATGTACTCTTTGTCTCTGTATTACTGTGCTGTGCTCCATATATTTATTACCAAATTACACTGCAGGAAACTGGAACTTCTAGTAAACGATTAAAAAATGACAGACCTTTTAAATAAAGTGGAACCAAATTCAGCACAACGTACGACAGGGATTAGAGATATAAGTGGGACATTCTTAGTGTAAGGGCCATATTTTCCCCTTTTAACTCTCAGTTTTAGACATATTCCAATGATCCTGCTTTAACTGCAACCATAACTTGGCTCTCGGTGGCACAAAATGGCCACCACTGTGCAAGCATCTGGTTTCTTCTCTTCACAAATAGGTCACTATGGATGCACAGACCAACAGAGTCTGTAATTAGTGGTTGTGTTGCTGCCGTAACGTGAACTGACAGGTGTTGAAGCACTCAGATGGATGTGTTGTATATTCCCCTCACAGAAAAAGATGATCATGAGATGTACTTGTACATTTTGATGTTTTGCTTCTTTAAAATCTTTGATGTGTTTTGCAGAGAGGCCTTGCGTGTCTCTCTTTGACAGTCAGTAAATGTTTCACAATGTTTCACACACTTTACAACACTAAAGGCTGAGACAGGTCGGGGTGGTCTAATTACTGGTTGTCATTTCCAGCTCTTAGCTCCTCAGATGGACAATCACATGTAAGTGAAGCTGAAATTAAAGTAGGTAAGTGGGTGTCAAACATCTGAAGGCACCCATTGGTGACTGTCAGTGAAGGAAAGAGCAGAGTATCCATGGATAGTTGGACAGCTGCTGGCTCAACGTCTGACGCATCGTCAACTGCAGGAAAGTCAGATTTATTTTTTCGTCCGACCTCACAGACATCATCGAAAAGACACTTTGACTTGCGGCACGGTGGTGCAGTGGTTAGCTCTGTCGCCTCATAGCAAGAGGGTTCCAGGTTCCAATCCCGGTCTGGGCCCTTCTATGTGGAGTTTGCATGTTCTCCCTGTGCCTGCGTGGGTTTTCTCCGGGTTCTCCCGCTTCCTCCCACAATACCAAGAACATGCACATTAGGTTAATTGGCTGCTCTAAATTGCCCCCTAGGTGTGAGTGTGAGAGTGTGTGGTTGTCTGTCTTTGTGAGTTGGCCCTGTGATTGACTGGCGACCAGTCCAGGGTGAACCCCGCCTCTCGCCCGTAGTCAGCTGGGATAGGCTCCAGCTCCCTGCGACCCTGACGGATAAGCGGTATAGAAAATGGATTGATGGATGGACACTTTGGCTTGATTTAATCTGTCAACAACCTCACAAAGGTCTGCTCCTTAAATCTGCTGTGAGCTCCTCAACACTGCAGTTCCTGGTGGATATAAGTTAAGTCCAAGTCTTTACAAAGCAAATAAGATAACCCTTTATTAATGAATGAATAATATGTGGGTGATCTAATAGCTCTAAAGGCGAGCACAAAGGTCTCTGTTTCCTGCAGCTGATGGTGTAACTGTGGTTGGCCATAGCAGCCACAGAGGCAAAACAGGATCTGAACAGTCAACTGCCGTGCGTTAATGACTCCACGAGTCACCTATCAAGCTGCAGTGATTGAGATGTGTGCCTGAGGGTACGCCGACTCGCTCGGTGGTCAAAACCGTTCATTCTCTTTATTTAAAATCCTCAGAATGTGGGAGCCCTCATCTACAAAGGTGCAGAGCTCCAGACACTAAAAACTATGAGAGAGCATACAAAAAAACAAACAAATACAAAACCAGGTGAAATTAGGAATGTCAGAAGACAGAAGATGCATGAATTACAACAAGATATGTAAAATTCAATTCATCAGAATTAGCAATGAAACATTTGAATTGTCTCAGTGGTTTTAATGAGGACACAGCAGCTACTGACATTTTAAGAAAGCAGAAGGCAATCTTTTGTTTGCCTTCACAGATAAATAAAAACTGCTGATTTCTCCTCACTGACAGAGCAGGTAAGTCAGACAATACTGTGTCTATAGTGGAACTATTTCCAGTAATGACTCTTACCTCAGTGATACACTGGGGTTTGAGAGTAGAAATGACTGCCCACCCATCACTAACATCCCTGTAATCATCCAGCACAGAGGAAGACTTATTCTTCAAGTCTTGTTCTTGCGAGAAAGGAAAACAAGATGCATTTCTGAAAAGAAAGCCCAGCTTGCTTTGAACACAGCGTGTCAATATGGACGTTTTCATCACTCCAGATAATATACTCACTATTTCTACTATGGTGTCCATAGGTTAACCAGCTGTGGATTCAGAAGGATGTGAACAGAAGCTGGACAGAAATAAAGCACAGTGTCATCTGCATAAAGGCGGAAAGTGCAACTGTGCCAAAAAGAAATAGTATTGTTTATATAAATGTTGAAAAAGATTTGTCCAAGGACTGAGCCTTGAGGGAGCCCACAGAGGTCTGAGATCTCCAGAAATACACCAAAGAGAAGGAGAAAGAGGAGCATTAGTTCAAATAGTGACACCATGGTTCACCATGTGGAAAGCATTTTATGTTTTGGCTTATGATTGTTGAGCTGTGAGGGATTTTTTTTTGCTGGATTTCTTAGCTTTCATTGGTTCACATGGACCACATTTGGTGCATAGCTTCATGCTCACATTATAATCTGACTTGTCGCAGCAGAAAAAGCTTATGTGTAGAACGTAACAGAGAGAAATGCGAAAGGTGTATCAGTTCCCACATTTTTGTAGGTGTGGCCTATTTACCTGTAAACTGGATGGAAAGTACCGCTCAAACTGAAGCAAGGAAAATTATTTTTTAACATGACTGCCCACCCACATGTTTTAAAGTGCACGTTATGAACGAGTTCTTGGATGAGTAACAAAAAAACGAATCTGTCCTGAGCTTCCACAAACTGAAGCTGTAGCTTATTTTGGATGGACTGGAGTCCACTATGCATGCGTGTTATTAAAACAGGACAGGCAATAATTTGATCATCTAAGCATAAAATTAGCTTGGTGCTTCTTATGCTAAAACTGATACTTCACCCTGTGATAATGGCTGCCTTCTGTGCATCCAGTCCTGCCAATCTTTCTAACTGTTGCCATGACAATAAGAGCAGCACAGTGCTGAAAAATGAAGCCTCTCCTCCGTCAGGCTTTGCTTTTACATTGTCTGCAGTGTTTCTCTCCTTTCTCTTGTGGTTTTGTTGGACTGAGTGTTTAGTGAAGCAAAGCAGACTCGTGACTCACGCAGCTCCACACAGTGCAAACTTATTCCGCACTGCATGTCGACGAAGGTGCATTCAGGTGTGTTTTGGCCTCATGTTTTTCCTGTGCGTTTGACTCTTTCTTAAGTGCTTGTTTATTCACTGTATGTATGGATGTTAGCTGCAGCTAGCTAGCAGTGTAAACTGTGTGTGTGTGAGGAGTGTGATCTGAGCCATCACGATGTGTTTTGGCACACTTACATTAGAGTGATTATCATATTAGTTAAACATGCTAACAACATGAAAAGCACCTTTTGCACACAATCTGAGCTGAATGAGACTTTCAAATGATTGAATCTGTATTTGAACCCAACCAAAACATCAACAAGGATCAAGTCAAGTTAGATGCACACATGTGAGCTTCTCTCAGACGCTGATATCGATTATATGTTGGCCAATAAGAAACCAACCACTTCAGAGATATCAAAGAAATGTTTCAGGTCAAACAAGGCCAAACAAGTGCCTCCATTATAGGGAGCACTGAGAAGTTGATTTTTCTGCTGTAAAGAGTCTACAAGAGGAAGTATTAATGTCCAGATTAAAGGACCTTCATCAAAAATGAGGAGGAAGAGCAGCGAAAGCAGCAGCAGCTCAGACTGAACATTATGTCTAGGAGTGTAATCTTATCTGATGGTGGTTTTAATGAGAAGGGATGAACCATAGTCTCTTGTATCATTTGGGATTTTTAAATGGCGTCTCATCGCTGACTGCTTAATTTAGCCATCACCCCTCCAGAGGCCTGGAAACAGAGATGTATTCATGATCAGTGGGGAGGACCAGGACGCAGTTCTGGGCCCAAGTCCAAGAGGACTAGCATTCAATTAACACTTTAAAGACCTTCATCTGCAGGAGGTCAAAGAATCACGAGTTGTGTTCTCATGACCCATGAGGACGTTTGAATGTCAGAATGAATCTTTTGGTCCAGGAGGGAAAATAAGTGAGCGTACATCCTGAGTGGGAGGAGGAAACACTGCTGACAAGACTGTTTGAGGAAAGATTTTTTTCATTAATTTCACTTGTTAAAGACGTTGGACAACAGAAAGTGAAGTGATGTTTAAATGTGATAATGAAAAGAAACTGCATTTTGTTGAAATTTGTCTTGTGAGTGTTATAATAAGTGGTTTATGGTTCAAGTTTTCTCTTGTTTATGCTTTTGCTCGGCTGTATTTCTTGTGTAATATTCACTGCTTTGACATGTTACTTTTCTGAATGTGCTGCTGCCACATTGATGCATATTGTAATGTTCCCTTAATAAAGTGGAATCACAGGTTTACAGCTTGGACAAACCTGAAGTGCCTCTGATCAATCACTAATGCTTAATGCTTGTGAAACAAGAAAAATGAATACAGAAGTGACAGGAGGTATTAACTGTGACAACAATGTGGACTCATTGCATACAGTGTGTGTGTGTGTGTGTGTGTGTGTGTGTGTGTGTGTGTGTGTGTGTGTTGCTGATAAAAAGAAAATAGACAAGTTCATTTATTCTAATGTTTGTGACTGAGACAAGACTGTGAATGAGAGCAGAAAAGTCATCAAGTACAACATAAATTGCACAACAACAGCGATAACAACAGAGTATGTACAGAGTAATTGATTTTGATAGTAGTAGTAATAATAGTAATAATAATAATGCAGAAATATAACAGGTGGTAATAACAGTCGTTGGTGTCAAGCAGGACCACAACAGGAGGTCCAGACACGATCCATGGGAACCTGAGAGACCAGAAGAGAGTTTGGTGTTGACCTGCTCTAAGTGGAAAGTGTCATGAGACAATTGTTGTTGTGATTTGGCGCGATATAAATAAATTGAATTGAACTGAACTGAATAAATTCTTCTGAAAGTGTGTAGTTGAGGGACGTCACCTTGCTGGACTTTGGATGACTGCAGGAACAGGAGGGACGCACTTCCTGATAAGAGAAACTGTTACCTCACAGAACTCACTGTGATGTAAAAGGGTGGAGTTTGGTGTCTTAAATCGCAGCCACCTGTTGCAGCAGGCAGGTAAGACAAACTTTGCCTGACAGGTGAGCAGAAGCTCTTCTCAGATTGTTATTTTATTTAGCTGTGATTGGCTGGACATCGGTGGGATGTTTTGGTGTCATCAGATCGTGGACTCTGCTGATCCCATCACAGCTTCTCAGCTCTGTGTGAATCATGCTCAGACGTGTTCAACAATAAGTGAACACATCAGTAATTCATCATGTAAGTGTGTTTTGTAAACCTCCACTCTGAATGTGTGTGTGTGAGTCTCCTAAATAACCTCCGCTAATTGCTCACAGTACTGATACGCCAAAGGAAACAGTTGCAGCATCACATTTACACAGCACTGATCAACATTATTGATCCGCGGTGTAATAGAGGAGGGACTGCAGAGAGTGAGAGCACACTTTGCTGATGGCTTTTCCCTTTCAGAGCCTTCGCGGGCTGATCAATACGGCATGTTTAAACCATCTCTGATGTGTTTCTCACTGAGGTCAAACAGCACTTGAACTCCGAATGGGCTGAGACAAGAACGTACTTGTGTGCAAACACATCAGAATGAAAGTGTTTGTCAGCAGCAAATCTGTGAGAGTTTGTGTTAAAATGGAGCCAGGCTAACAGCAGGAGGAAATACATTCACATCCTGGGACGAAGTCAATTCTCCTCGTTTGACCTTTGAGTAATTGTCCCGTGTAAGAGACATCCAGCAGACACAGCGAAACACGTTTGTGTCATGTTTGTGTCCGCCTGATGAAGTCCATTATTCATTGCCTCAGTGGTTGGTCTCCACCACCTCGTGAGGGAAATGTCGTAGCTTGTGCTGTGCTCACTTGCTGTTCCCTTACTGTGTCTGTCAGCTGTTTGCTGTTGAGCAGGTTGAGTGCAGCTAATCAGAGCTGCTGCGAATGTTGCTCTGAAAACTGAGAATTCAAAGAGGATAAAGACCTCAGCAGAACTGCTCATGTGACTCACTGTTAAAACTGAATATAATGCACCAGTGGAGCTATAATTAACAGCCCATTTCGTTTTGGGTTTTGGATTTTGGGTCACACTCACTACTGATTGGCGGAACTGACATCAGATTTAGGCAGCTAAAACAGCTGGCTATGTTTAAAAATACAGCAGACAGTTTCAAAAAGAAAGTTAGTGATGGGAGGTCTCTGCATGAAAGTCTGCGTGAAACGTGTCCATCCAGCTCCGCATCACGCTGTTAAAATAAAAAAGGCCGTGATTTCATCTCTCTGAAACTTGGTGTCCATCTTGATGCCACCAGACGCAGACTGAGACTGAGACTGATGTCTTACGGTTTGACATGTGATGAATATAGGAAGGGCCCCGTCTTCTGTCAGCAGGACACACTGTGAGTCCATTCCTTCAGCTACAGGTGAGAACCTGAGGAAAGCAGCACCACTTACAGCCATGCGTTTGGGTCCATGCGGCATGTATTTTAAGGTGTGTGTTTTATTCATCACAGGGTGGTGGCCTGAACCAGTCTTCTCCCAGTTCAAGGACTTTACAGCCCACGATTTTGGTGCCAAATGAGCGTTAGAGCATATTGGACAACAGAATTTTAAGTGAAGACAGGGAAGTTGTTATTCACAGAAATCAAACTGACTTTTAGACTCTCACTTTTTAAAAAATGTCATTTAAAATGTAACTTGGAATGAAAGCCATGTTGATGGTCACCCTCACAGGCGTAAAACAAACATGTTGAAGTGTGACCTCAGACTGTCAAGTCCAAGTGACGGTGAATCCAACCTCTGCTCATCACTTAAACTTGCTGTGACAGATTAGCATTCAGAGAGGACAGATGCTGTCTGGTCACATCCACTTGTGGTTAGATTAGAGAAGCCAAATTTGCAAAAGAATATTGAAAAGGAA
Organism: Scatophagus argus; assembly: GCF_020382885.2. NCBI lineage: Eukaryota > Metazoa > Chordata > Actinopteri > Scatophagidae > Scatophagus > Scatophagus argus. The sequence goes on along the minus strand of NC_058511.1, from coordinate 649,703 downwards.
TAATAATAAAATAATATATAATAAAGACAAAAGGCAAATAAGACAACTTAAGACAAACAGAAGAGAGAGGTTTACGGGAAGACTGTGTGAATTTTTATGTCAGTGTGGAAGAGATTTGACATGGTTCATGTATGTTTTTGTTTCTGATCTCTGAAAATCATCCCCACTGTGGAACAAACTGAATTATATAAATGGACATTGCTGTCAAGAAGGAAAAATCTCCTCACAACATTCCTGAATGTCCAGTAGTATGAAATGGAGTTCTCAGTTCTAAACCCAAGACCTGGTCCACACTCACAGGTCTCAGACTCAACCTGACTGAATCCACCTTGTACTGTCAAATCTCAGAGCCAAACTCGACCTGAAACAGAGGTCATATCATTATGGGTTTTGAATCAGGTTGCTGTAATATGAAGTTGAAATTACTGCAAAGGCCAACTCAAGGCAGTGTATGCTTTATTTTAAGGGTAGAAGAGTCAGTAGAAAGATCTCCATGTTCAACCCCTTCAGGATCGTCTCATAGTGGTTCGACTCCAAGTTTCTCTCCTGATCTCTTCCTTCAAATGCTCTCATCATTAATCATAAGGAGACTATCGTCCCATCGCTTTGAGCGTGATTAAAAACCTACTTCAAACAGCAGTGGTGAGCATTTTCTCTCTCAGACTGACTTCTAATCCAGTCAGCAGTGGGGTCTGACTTAACATACCATAGATCAACTGTGTTGTGATCCAACAGGGAGAAACCAGTCGACTCAGTCCCGTCCTGTGGAGATCCAGCTCCATGTACAGCGATGTGAGAATCACATGGAAGATTTTCATTAAAACCTGGCCCTTCACCAGCTGATTCCACTGATTAAACCTACGTGTGGCTGCTTCTCAATGGCTCATGGTTGAGCAGGCAGATATGAGACAAAGACGTAATTGAAATATGTTAAAGGAAAATTGTGGGGGGAAAAAAGCTGCAGATGTATGAAGCAATCTGGAATGTGGCTGCTCCGGCGCTCGTCTATTGAAGTGACGTCCGTGGGCGGCAAACCATTTCCTGCTTTAGATTTAGAGTGATAAGACCTTCCCCTGCTCCCGTATTGCTCTGGTGAGGCATTTAAGAATCACTGGGTCGAAGATGATGTTCATTACCTACTGGGAGAAAACCTTATTGATCTGCCCACCGCCTTTATGAAGCAGAATGGGACTTAAATCACCTGTCCAGCTCCGCATGGCGCTCGGCCCGAAGCCCGATGATTACTCTGTTTCTGTGTGTCCATGTCCATCTTTCTTCTTAGACTCCATACAGCTTAGAGCCCACGTTTGTCTCTGTCTTCTCTGCCTTTGCTGTTTAGTTCTTTTGCTCTTGACTGTAGTTTCTCAACCTTTCAGCATATTGGCAAGGCTTCCCAAACAACACCAAGACAAATGCTTCAAACACAAGATGAAAGTCATGCTGTTTGTGCTCCATTTTCAGTTTCTTTATTTAGCCTTAATTTCTTAATTTCACATAGTTTATACGCAGCACCATAAGATGTTGTTTTTAAACCCTAGACAATGTTGTCTATAACACCCCAGTGTGCTTTCAGTGTATAGAAACCTTTCTGTTTTACAGCAGCTGGTGTCAAGTCCAAGTGGACTGATTTAGAGCAGGTCACGTATACAGTCTTAGTGAGTTTTCACTCTTATAGTTTGGTTCTTTTGTTCCAAAACACGGACACATTTCAGCGTTTTGTTCTCACTGGCAAAAGAACCAAGAGCAGCAAACAAGCTACACAGACTGAAAGGTAACTCCGTCATTTTACAGTTTTGGTAACTGTCATCCTGCATCATCAGCACATCATCTGGAGAGCAGTGTTTTCAACAGAAACAGCAAAAGGGCCAAGAAGAAATATTAGAATATATGATGGTATCATCTGCATAAAGATGCATATGACCATCAGATAAAGAAAAGGTAATATAAAACATGGAAAGGGTGGCACACTGTTAGCAAGAACAGATTCAGAACAGGTATGACTGAGGCTTTGAGTTGCTTAGGTAATTCAAGTACCATTTCAACATGCTGGCCTGGAAATCTGCCATTCAGTTTCATGGAAGGCCAGCATGTTATACAGCTAAACATGAAGAGACGTGATCTGTGAATATATCTGAAGGGACTTACTATAATTTACCTTTCGCACTGATTTAAAACAAACAGTTTGATACAAGGCAGCACTTTTCTGTGTCTTCACATGTCAAATAATGACAATAACAAAGGATTTTTTAAATAGACTGAGCTGTAGTTCACTTAACACTATTTTCATGCTTTATCGGTCAGCCTGAAAAGCACTCAACTGTATATTCACAGCGGGACATTTAGCAGTCAGGCAGCCGAAGCAAAGATGAAAGTGAGAGTGAGAGTGACTATCTTCAGGCTGCACCTGAGGAGTCTAGAGTTAATGGACTGTGTGAAAAGGTTGGACATTTCAGACCCGCTGGGGGTGAGACACGAGTCAGGAATACAGCCAAACATCCTGCAAATGCATTCAAGATTTGCAAAATCTTCATTCAAGAATTGTAATTGGCAGAAAATTGATCAACTATTTTGATCATTTATTCCTCTCTTCAGATATGTGTTTTAGCATGTCATTCATGATCCTGTACTAAATACATCTGGGCATCGGACTGCAGGTCAAATAGAAAAAGGAGTTTGAAGACATGGACAGGACATGAAAGACATCGTAGCCTGGAAACAGACTTTATGTGCAGTCGACTTGTGTTTCATCACCTTCCTGTCCCCTCTTGTCTGTGTGATGTCCAACCTCCTTCTTTTTGCCTCTTCCTCCTCCAGTTTGCTGCCATCAGAGCTGAACAGGCCGGCAGGAGATCCAGAAAGTCCATCATCTGGTGTCACTTGCACAGCCTGTACCAACCCTCCTGCTGTACTGCTTTTCCCCATCTTCTTTCTCATTTGCCTTTATGTGACAGAAATCATTGTGAAGTGATGTGATTGGCTCAGATGGGTGGATAGAGCTCGATACCGTAGGTCCATCTCCCGATCACTACTGCTCAGACGTCACCACAACAAGATGGCAGCGCTCGTATCAGGGATGCTTTGGCTTCACTTTTGTACAGTGGGAGGAAGTGGAGGCGCGTCGTTCGTCTTTCGGCTTGTCAATAAGTCAGCTTTGCTGCTTAGCACCGCGGCCAACCACAGCACTGCGACTAACCAGCCCCCCTGCCGGTTAGTATTTCCCCCATAAACCAACATTATAAGACAGACGTGTGTAAAACTGTGAACAGGAAAGCTCAAACTGCATTCACTAATTCACCGTAAATAAGTTAGTCCTTTAGTCACTCAGCTTCTCCCTTTAAATCCATTCACACTTACACAGTCAGTTACACACCAAGCTTTCCTGACACATCAGCGCAGCTTTTCATTTCTAATGCTATGCATGAGCAGCTGCAATAAAACCTTGTGAACCTTGGGTTTGTTTTTCTCCAGCTCTCCGACAGCCAAAGCTGCCTGATTTATTGTCGGTTGCTGTTTTATTTGCCCGTAATTTGCCGAATGATAATCATCTGCTGGAGGTTTTAGTTCTCTCACATCACTGACTGGATTTTTGTGCTTCTCTCTTTCTCTGGCTGTTTTCTCTCTGTCTAAAGATGCAACCTGACACCAAGAAACTGCCTCTGCAGGAAAATAAATCCTCCTTCAGCCCCCCCTCCCCCACGCAGTCCATCGTCCACTCTGATTTCACAGGACTCCAAACGTAATGAGACACTCATGAATAAATTAGCATGTCATTGGTGAGAGAAATCTCACAGATTCAGTTGGGCATGGATGTTGGAAATTATGTGTGTGTGTGTGTGTGGTAATTCACTACCAACAACATTAGCAATTCTGGCAAAAGAACCAACACTCACTTCTATTTTAAGCTTTTTAGATGTCCAGCGATGTTTGCAATGTTGTTAAGAGTGTTTGTGTGTGTGTGTGTGTGTGGTAGAAGAATAACAAGCACGTGTGTAAATTAAAGGAACAGCCCATTTTAATGTGTGCGCACCTAAATTCAACAAGCCAGACTCTTAAATCAATTTGCATGTTTTCACAAACTGCAGCGAGTGAAGTAAAGTGAATATTTGTGTTGAAAATAAACAGAAAGTGTCTGTATTTACTGAACAGTTTATTACCAGCAAACATTTGGCCGTATGAAGACATTAATAACCCTGTGAAGTGTTGTATTCCTGCTGATGTTAGTCAGACACTGGATGGAATTGTGTTTATAAGAAACCCTTTAGTGAAAAATAAACCGCGTGCTGCCAGTAGGTCAGGAATAAAAGGAATGGTTGTGTCTCCAGATACTCGAGCTCTTCTGTCTTCCCTCCTCATTATGTCTGAAAGCAGGGCCCACTGCAGAGATGCTCCAGTCAGTAATGGTTACCCTCACACGTTTCAAAACACAATCGGTCGTCGCTGGCTTTAATGAGAGAACAAAAGGCGGCTTCTCCTGCTCGTCTGTCCCACCAGTAAACCACACGCTGGCCTTTTCAGCTGCCTAATTAATCTGATTAAAAGTCAAGGAGTCTTAATCACACTGGCAGCATGTGTGTGTGTGTGTGTGTGTGTCACTGACAGTTTGACTGGCCTTCTTTCAGAAGGTGTTACAGGTTAATGCAACACCAGTTCTCATCTCACCTCAGGGTCAGTGTTCTGTGTGTGTGTGTGTGTGTGTGTGTGTGTGAGGCTCACCCTTCAACATGTGCGCTGCTTGTTTTCCAGCTGTGGGTCTGATCCTAAGGGTGAATCTTGACGTCCACCTGATGAGCCGATGCAGCCGACGTGTCAGTTTATTGTGGTCGTCTGCTTGGTCCCATGTGGTGAATTCATGGGATGTAAATTCGGTTTCAGTTCATATTTCCCCTGTGACGAAAGTGTAAATCGGAGTGAAACGCAGACTGTGTGCTGTTCAGGAACTTTGTGGGTGCAGAGTCGTCTAAATGGAATTCATTTTCACACTGTTTTCTTGTGAAGCTGCGTGTTGGTTTGCTGCAGGCGTGTTCGGATAACAAACAAGCGTGAAGAGAATGTGGTGCGTTTGTGCAGCAGACGCTTTGCTTCTCACGGTGGCCTCAGCCGCTGTGCTAAAGAGAGTGCAGATGTTTAGTAAGGAAAAGGAAAGTCCGAAGCATTTTATTCTCACTTGTTCAGTTCGTTGGATGCAGGAGCTGCTTTTCCTCTCCTGCTTCGTCTCCCGAGTGAACGTGAATCACAAGCAAACCGAACGTTTTCACACGTTTGCGTTCATGAAGTGTGACGTTGGTTCCGTCACAGAGAGTTGACATCTTCATTATTGTTGAATTTGCATATTCACAAAGTCTGGAGGTCAGTTTCATGTCTGAAGCCCAAAATCACAAATCACAGCACATGGGGCTGCAGTCCTCCGTCCTTCCTCCCGTCATCATCTGTTGGTCTTGCTGCACCCGGTAATGAGGCAGAAAGACCATTAAAATCCATTTAAAGGGAAGTAGTGTTTTGGGGTTGTCAGAGTTCATTGGCCAGCACACACACATGCACACACACAAGGGTTCACTCGAGATCTTTCAAAAGTAACTTCACAGATTAAATGAATGCAAAGATGCAAAGAGGAAGGAGGAGGAGGAACACAAATGAGAAACAGAGAGGCACAACTGTTAAACCTGGCAGACAGAGGACTCTGCTCTTAAACGCACCACGAACAGCGCCGTGATCGGACTGTACGGGTTCAAAAGCTATTAAGCAAGGAGTGTGATGACGCTCAGCCAGATTTATGAAGAGTTCCTGCAAACAGCAGCCATCCGGGCAGAACATCCAGGAAATGGGTGGATGGAAGAGATGTTTTTAAAGTGCTTAGGCTACAGGTGAGAAAAGCTTCACAGGTGAACACATCTGCAAGTGTTTAAAAAATACAACAAGCCCCAGGTGCAGTGACGGTGCCGCTGCACAACAGCATCATGAGGAACCTGAGATTAAAATGGTTTAAAACCCCACAGACGACAGCCGCTAGCTTGTTTCGGTTTGTCCTGTTAGCGACCAGGTCAGGCTATTTTCAGCGTGAAGGTTTTTGTTGCTATTTCCTGTAGTGACAACGTTAAGACACCCAGTGGGGCTTATAGCAAAAGTCTGCTTCCTGTGAGTCGGACTCACCCCAGTCACATGGATGGGAGGCCCGAGTTGTTTCACTCTGGGCAACTGTTGGAGTGCCGCCACCACGCATACTGACAGGTGAGGACAACATGAACCGAACATCAGTCCTTTAATCAACACACTCCACTGTCAGTGTGTGTGTGTGGGGGGGGGGGGGGGGGGTGATAAGACCAGCACAGAAAACACTTCCAATTCCAATCAGGGAAGAGAAGCATGTATGGCAAAGTACCTTTTGAACTCCCAGCTCAGTTACAGCAGTGACAACATGAAAGGCATCAATCCTGTCTGTAACCTCTAGAACAGAACAACACAGAACAAACGGATGAGCTGTGCTCAGTCTGAATCCTCACAGATGAAGTCGTGGCTCGTTGTTGACACACACACCACAACATCAGATTATACGCAAACAGGTTCAACTCCAATTTAGTGACAGCAGATAAGAGGTGGCTAAGACGTGTGGATACAAACTACATTTTGTTATAGCGAGGACAGAAAGGATTCAGAGCATGTAAACAGAAATGAATTTCCCAGGGGATTACAGGGGTCACCAAACTCAGAGGAGCATGACTTCAGTCAGCCTCAGCTGGAGGCAAATCCGGAAGCCCACAGTGTATTAAGTGAGCTGCTGCACAGGAACATGATTAATAAAAATTAGGGACAACAGGAAGATCACTACACAAAAGGAAATTAAATCCTGTGGAGCTCTAGAGCAAAATTTCAGGGAAGACAGAAACAGAAAATATTCTTGGAAGCAGTATTCAAATGAATCCAGGGACGGAATAAACTGCTGATGGAAGAAAGTGCAGTACGATCAATTAAAGCTCTTAAACAGTGATAGGATTATTCTTGTTTTATTCATGTCAATAACATCACCGTGTTCACTAAGTTAACCGCTGAGACGTGGGAATCAAAGGACACTTCTGGTGAGCTCATCGATGGACCTGCTGCAGTTTGCCTACCAGCCAGGAATTGGAGTGGAGGGTGCCATTATCTGCCTCCTGCACACATCACTGTCTCACCTGGAGAGGGCTGGGAGCACTGTGAGGATCATGTTCATTTCATGTTCTGTTCCACTTCTCCAGTGGGAGAACAAGCTGAAGTGTGCAGGAGTAGACCACCACCTCAGTGCCTGGACCATGGACTACCTGACAAACAGGCCACAGTATGTGAGGAAGCAGAGCGGTGAGTCTGACATGCTTCTCTGTAGTACAGGTGCACCACAGGGAACAGTTCTGGCTCCCTTTCTGTTCACTCTGTACACCTCTGATTTCAGGTACAACACCCCAACCTGCCATCTACAGAAGTTCTCAGACGACTCTGCGATCGTCGGCCTCATCATGGACGGAGACGACCAAGAGTACAGAGAACTCATCCAGGTGTTTGTGGATTAGTGCCACAAGAACCGTCTCCAAATCAATGTGGGTAAAACCAAGGAGCTGGTGGTGGACTTCAGCAGGCGCCAACACACCCCACCCACACTGGTGAACATCCAGGGAACAGACATTGAGAGAGTCATCTCCTACAAGTGCCTGGGCGTTCACCTCAAGAGCAGACTCTACCTGCTCAGAAGACTGAGGGCCTTTGGAACACAGGGTCCACTCCTCAGGAGCTCCTCTGACTCTGTGGTGACATCAGCCATCTTTTATCATGTGGTCTGCTAGGCAGGCAGCATCTCTGCCTGGGACAAAAAGAGGCTGGACAGACTGGTGAGGAGGGCCGCCTCAGTCCTGGGCTGCCCCCTGGACTCAGTGGACGAGGTGTGTGACAGGAGGACGATAGCCAAGCTGTCGTCCATGCTGGAGACCCCCTCCCACCCCATGCAGGACACTCTGACAGCACTGGGCAGCTCCTTCAGTGACAGACTGCTACACCCGCTCTGTGTGGAGGAGGTACCGCCGCTCCTTCCTGCCCCCTGCTGTCAGACTCCACAACAAGCACAGCTGATAGACTGGACATTTGAGATGTTGAATGTGTTAACAATAAATCATGTGCAATAATGGGACAAATGGTCACACCAGACCTGCAATAATACATGTGTAGTAGTAACTGTGCAATAATCCTTACTCATGTAACACTACTACAAGGATCAGTACATACATACTGTGCAATAATCAATCCATCCACTAATCATAACTTGAGGGACTCTAGTGTGAACAGTCTTTATCTTTTCTGTACTGTGTACAGCTGCAGGTACTTGTTTCCTGTGTATTTATTCTTTCTGAATGCTCATCCTTCTCTTATCCCTGCATGCTTTGCACCCTCCATATCCTGTTTGCTGCTGTAACACTGTCATTTCCCAGTTATGGAACTAATAAAGGATTATCTTATCTTATCTTATCTTATCTTATCAAGCTCACAAACACTGATGTGTCCAATGTCTCCTGTCCTGTCCTCCTCTCACATTCGACTCACGATTGCAATAAAGCATAGAAGTGAATGATAAAGGCAAGTATGAGGAAAATGATCAGATCTGCTGCAACAGAGCTCAGGACTGATCAGGAGGACAGCTGCTTTACTCCAGTTTCCCCGCATGAATCTGGACTCCTGTTTGATGCAGATGGAAGTTAAGCTGTTGTGTCTCTGAATGGATGAGAAGACGGGAACTTTGTGCACTTTTCAGACCTCTGTGAAGCTCCGTCCACTTATCAGTGGATCTGAGACGTACTGAGGCCGCAGTGAACTGATGTTTCTATCAATAATAGAAAATAAATATATTATTAAATGAATGTGATTTAACTCCCTGCTGCATACTGTGTTTCCTCCTCATGTTTATCAGTTCAATTTTACTCAGGATCAGCACTTTCATCTCACTTTTCTGGAACTGAAACATGATTTGCAGGCAGCTCAGAAGACGTAAAGTGAAAACACCTCGTCCTGATCAATACGGCACTCTGACACACACACACACACACACACACACACACACACACACCAGTCGTCTCCATTCCTTTCGTGCATGAGCAGCTCCTGCAAGATTATCATTTATCTAGTATCTATCTATCTATCTTTACGACCTCTGAAGCCAGACGTGTTGGTGATGATGCAGCTCATCTTTTTACCGTCACTGCAATCAGCTTCGACGTGTCACTTCCAGGTGCTGAACCTCACTTTGTGATTCTGATCTTCACTCTGACCTGCAACTTCTTTTCCTGAAAAACAAAACTCCTAACACTGAATAAATCATAGAGAAACATAAACAGAGCAGCAGATCAGGTGTTTTAAAAGCTCACAGCTTCTGTTGTACTGTGGAGCTCCAGACACGTTTTGTGGAAGAAGAGCTGAGAGTCTTTTCACAGGCTGACGTGTCCTGATGGCGTCCATGTGTTTCACCTGCACCTTCTCAAACACCTTTTTAACCCTCCTCCTGTCTGAGTGCCACAGTGTTGAGCCTTCCTGACTTCCTGCTGAAGAAGGTGGCCATCTCGCTGTGGATGATCCCGTAGCTCATCTTTCCTTCTGTGATGATTCCCATCACCTGCTCTCCACTCACTTCTGTCTTCTTCCTCTTCCTCTTGTGTCTTTAGATTTTCTTCCTGCTCCCATTTATTTTGTCTCTCGTCCACTTTCTCTTCTGGTCTCTGCAGCCTCTTTCTTCCCTTTATTGTGGTCTCCCTTTGTTGCTTTCAGCTTCTGTCTAGCTGGAGGATTTCAGTTGTATAAAAGACAGAGGAGGACACTAGCAGAGGACCTGAAAGGGAAAGAGCAATAGAAGAGTCTGCATTTGATGATTACACTGTCGGACAAGAGCACCGGGATTATAAAAAGGCTTGTGGTGATGTTGAGTTGTGTTTATGAGCACAAGTAACCTGGAAGAACTAAACGATTCTAGCAAGAGGAAGCTGGCGATGGAGAAATATCTAAAAATATTTGTCTTATCTTAACCTGTGGATGAAGGGGGGGAATTATATTTTAGATGTGTTTATCCCTCCATCATACATGTATCCAACCTAACCTTTTTCCCATTCAAAGTCAACACTGAAGTCTGTGCAGACAAGCAGCCACACGAGCTCTGACTTGTTGTTATCATCGCGTCATAGACTGTAAAGACTCGAAGGCTGACCGGCAGACAGACTGACAGTCGACTGAAGTTTTACAAAGTCCTGGACTCGGTGGGATGACATCCAAACAGAAGGATGCAGCGTCCAAAGTAGCAGCTTCAGGGTGAGAAAATAAAAGAAAACGAACATATGAGCTGTTCAAAGAACATCACAGGGAGCCTGCTGGGTGATGCAGGTGGTGCAGGTGGTGCAGGTGAAGGTGAACCCACCGTGTTGGACCCGCCGTGCCCCCACTCGTATCAGAAAATCCTCCTCCTTTCATGAAACACTAAAGAACCTGCTATTTGTTCCTGCTTTTCAAGCTGATTCTCTGTCCGTCTGTAAAGAAACTTCTTTCTGTTTTAATTGCTGACAAAATTACAGCCGTCACAAAGGACCATATGAACACACAGGAGAGATTTTCAAGGTAAAATGATCCTAAATTGGATGTAATCGGCTCAGTCATTTGATGCAAATTGAAAGTGACATTTGGTGTAAACAGTCCAGGATCAAATAATGTGCACATTTAAATTAATTTAATTTCTGGGGCAACACTGAGCTCTAATTGGAGATATCGTCTTTGAAATGCATTTGTCTGAAAACAGCTCGTGTTTCTCAGTGACACAACAACAAATGAGGCATTCAGGTGCAGCCGACTGAAGCAAACAAAGAAAATACTGACGACGCTGCAGAGGAGGAGGCAGATTATTGAATGAGGGCAGAAACGTGTGATTATTCATCTTTTAAATAATATTCTCCTGCTGATGGAGCCATGAATGAATGAAAGGCTCATTTGTTTGTTTGCTGTGGGGGAGGAGCACGGAGGGAACCAGTCAGATGATCCATCCGTCCGTCCAACCCCCACAGCAGCGCCGCCGTCCTCGGGTTTACAGACCCAGCAGGTCACCGACGAAAGATGAAACGTGACCTTTAAAGTTCACAAAGCACAGCTGACATGAAAAATGAGAGGAGGAAAAATACGCTTCCAATAACGATCAGTGTCACCGTGTTCACGTTTCATTTAGGAAAATGGAAGGTGATTAACAGGAGCTGCAGGCTTTTACAGAGCAGCTGAGAAAAACCATGAACGACAAAACAGGAAGCAAGAAGAAGAAGAAGAAGAGATGTTTTTTACTGTGTGTGAGCTGATGTGTAGAAAGTGAGGTGTTGGGGTTTTCTTCCCGTTTTAGCATTTTAACAGTCACTTGCTGTCGAGAGAATTCATTAGAAATTAGCCCTGAATGAATTAGCGCCTCTGAATTTAGTCAGGCTGCTCTTCTCTTAATGCTCACCTCACTTCCATCTTCAGACTCGCCCGTCTGTCAGCTGCTCCTGCGTTTCTTCTCATCTTTGTCATTCAGCTGGATTCTTTTCTTCCTTCTTTGATCATATTTTTAATTCTTTTCACTGCCTTTTGATTGCTAAATGATCCCACTGGTGTTATGTGATATTTGGCTGAGTTTAGCTGCCGCAGCCTCATGTTATCTGTTTTCTTCAGTCCGGGTCGCGGGGTCCAGTTAACCTGATGTGCATGTTGTTGGGACTGTGGGAGGAAGCCGGAGAACCCGGAGAAAACCCGCGCAGGCACAGGGAGAACATGCAAACTCCACACAGAAGGACCCAGACCGGGATTCGAACCTGAAACCCTTTAGCTGTGAGGCGTGGAGCTTTTCCCGCACTGCTTTGTGAGCCTGCTCTGGCGACAGCGGTGGGACACAGAGCGGCACCTGAGTCGGCCATGTTGTTGTTTTCCTCCGGTGTGACTTCCTGTAGAGACTCAGAGACGGAGACTCTGACACTCACCTCCACCTTCTTCAGCTGCAGGAGGTGTGAGGTTGGAGCTGCAGAGTAGAAAAAGTGCCGCTGTGCAGGCACATTAACGAGGACGGCTGCTTTTCGCTCTTCTTCCTCCAGCAGACTCGGTGAGCTGAGGGATGAAGAGCGTGTGAGCAAAGTTTGAGTGCAGCTGCAGACGACAGCAGGTGATTTCACTTATGAGTTCCTCTCTGAGTTCCCGCCTCTGAGCGCTAATCAGTGGAACGAGCTGCTCGGAGGCTTGATGACAGCATCGGTGGAGGTCTGACCAGGTCTCCTGCTGTCTCGCAGCGTGATGGGATCTGAGCAGCCAGCTTTAAGGGCCTGCTTCATCCTAAAAACAACACACCAGGGGAAAATGTGTTGAATTAAATTTATCAAAACCAATTTTTCCCTCAGAAAATCCCGTCTGTATGCCGGGCGACTTGGTGAACTGCAGCTGCCCACAACCCTGTGAACTGTTCACTGAGTTTGAGATATTTTGGTGGGGATGTTGGCAGAGCACTGATTTAATGTGAGAGTGTCAGCGTTTAAAACATAACCCTGAACAGAGCACAGTCAGTGACACGTTTCAAAAATGTTTTCTTTGTTGTTAGTTTGAATTTACAACTTTGTGCCGAATCGAAATACAAAATATGTCATTTTACGTTTTGTGTGATCAGACTGTCGCAGTGGTTTTACATAACGTTTAGTTTCTTGTGCCTGAAGACCCGAGCAGGTCAGGAAGCCGTTTTGTCGCTGACTGAACTGATGAACGGCTGGACTTTTTACTGCCGTTCGATTGGCTCCACTGCTGAATGAATCTGCTGCTTGTGATTTGGTTGCAATTGACCTGTGAGCAGGTAGAAGGCATCATCATCAGTCTCACCTGAGGCCCATCAATCACCTGAGCACAGTGTGTGTGTGTGTGTGTGTGTGTGTGTGTAACATCTAATTCGTCTAAATCCTCATCCGTCTGACAAACATAAGCACCTAAGACACATAAAACTCACACACTCGTCCTCTCGCTCTCAGATGTGACAGGATGGGTTCAGGTGCAGCTCGGTTCAGCTCGTCTCCTGGCTGGGAGCAGGTGTGCTGCCCCGATTGGTCCATAAAAAGGCCAGAGATAGCAGTTTATTTGATAAAAGCTCAGGTGTGATTACCTTTATGTGGTTCCACATCTGTCACCTCTGAGCCGCTCTGAGCTCACGCTGGACAAACACTCGACGCGTTGAAGGCTTTAACTGTCCTCTTATGATGATCAGGAAGGACAGGATTCTCCCAGGCGACTGTGAAGTGGTCCTCAGACTCTCCCTCGTGTCTCACTTTGTCCAGGTGCACACAGGTATTTGTATTGGGTCAAAACGGGGCCAGATGATCAACCCCAGACCCGACGGTTTTAATGGATCCAGCAGCAAGTTGTGCCTTAAAGAAGCTGAAGAGACGAACTCGTGACCAGATGGAACGAGAACAAAGTCCTACAGAACCACTGCTGTCCAGATTCTTAACGCGTTTGGGTTTCGTGGTATTTTTCCCTTTAAAAATAATAAAATAAAAACGAATCGATAAAACCTGTGTTGTGCTGCTGTTTCAAAGTTTATTTTTCACCACAGAACAGAAAAAAACAAGCATATGCTCCGCACACACACACACACACACACACACACTCTTTAGTGAGAACAGAGATGGTTCTGTTGAAGCTGCACTCGGTGTGTGTGTTATGTGTGTATGTGTTGTATGTGTTCATGTGATGACGTGTGTGTCTGCGTCTGCATGTGAGCTGAAGTGTTGACAGGCTTCTTCCCCTCCGCTCATCATCCCTCCATCCCGCTCTCTTCTGTCTTCATCCATCATTTCACCCATCGGCGGGTCGATAACACTAACACACGCGCACATAATAACCCACGAAGACGCACACACCTCAGCCATTATGGACTCTGCTCGGGAACATCCGCTCTCACAGCCGCTCGCTGAGTGTGTTCCAGCAAGGACACAAAACGACCCATAATGCACTGGGGTGTTGGGTCCAGAGCAGAGACGAGAGGACTTGAAGCTGAATGAAATGACAGCTTCTCCTCTTTTAAAGGGTCACTGCAGCAGTTCAGTGCAGCCTTTCCCAACATGCTTTGAGCCACGACGCATATTTTACATTAGAAAAATCCCACCAAACAAACACGTTCGGATCAGTCGGCCGTCCTGCCCGTCGCCACGCGCCGCTCTCTCAGAGTACCGATCAGGTGAAACTGGATGATCTTCTGCGGCACAACTGACGATTTCACGCGGTTGGCAATCACTGGTTTAGTGTGTGAGCCTGAAGCAAAAGGATCCATCAGACTGACCGAACGCCTCCTTCCACCCACGTCAGACTTCACCTCCGCGGCCGAGCAGCTCGGACCACCTGGCTGTCAGGCCGTCTTTGAGTGGGCGTGTCTCGGAGACGTCGGCTGAGGTCTCTGTGGACTCCACCTGCGACCGCGGCTGAAGTGAGAGACCGTGATGAAGAGAACGCATTACCACCTCGCCGACCAACGGCCGTCGTCCTGCACCTCAGGCTGTTAGCACCAGGCGACTGAGTGGTTTGGTGATTGTCTGAAAGGTGCGATCTATCAGGAAGCTGCAACAGCTTTAACCCGAGGTGTAATGTATTGAAATGGAAGCGGAGTTCATGTCTGCTGCATGTCTCAGCTTCACTTCCAACCACTGAGAGAAAAACTTTCTTCCTCTTCTTCTTCTTCGTCAGCTTCACACATCTATTCATCTTTTCTTAATCTCTTCACTCCTCTTCTTTCCTTCTTTCATGACAGGAGATGTTCTGCTTCTGTCTTTCAGTCACCTCATCTTTTCCTCCTCTGGTTGTTTTCATTTTGTCTTTCTCCTCTTTGGAAGACCTTCACTTTCTGATGCTCACGTTTGTTCACCTTCCTCATCCCTCCCTTCTCCGCTCAGCAGAACCCGTGTGGGTTGTGAGTCAGCAGGTTCAAACCCTGCAGCTGGACCCTCATGTCGGGTCCTGCAGAGGGACCTCCTTTAACACATAGTCTGCGTCCTTCCTTCACTCCCACCTTACGTTCTTAGAAAGACCAGCGAAGCATGGCGGGCGCAGTGGACAGTTAAAGCTCTGATAAAAAGAAGCAGAAGAAGAAACGTGCACAAGGGCTTGTGGGTACTTTTGGCTCGCCGAGGACACACACATAAACGTGGGATCTGATGGATCCTGGACTTCGCAGTGGTCCTTCAGAGGCGTAACATCCTTGAAAATGATTGGAACGCGTACAAGACATTCAAACATTTCATTTGAGAAAACTGGAGGAAGACGCTCCTCTTCTTCCTCTGCCTTTCATCCTCCCCTCCTCACCTCTGTGCTCCTCTCATCCCTCTGTTCTCCATTATTCACTCACACACACGACAACATGAAGAGGCCCAGCTGATCACAAGCTGCATCCATTTGAACTCCTGCTTCTTCACTGTGTCTCCTGGGAATGTTTTAAATGTTCTTCACTGATTTACTAAGTTCACAGTGAAGGCGGTTTGGGACCGCCGGTGGGCAGAGAAATGGTTTGTGATTTAATGATAATAAAGTTAACCTTAAGGGAACCTCAGCCTGATCAGAAAACACTTTCTGTTGCTGTTTACGAAGGCCTGGGTGGAGTCTCTCCAGACGCAGGCGAAGCGAGCTGCTCCAGATGTTTTCTTCCCCGTCAGGTCCTCCAGCTGCTCCTGAGGGAGTCCTGAGGTCAGGCCAGACGTGTTCTGGATCTGCTCTGGGGCCTCCTCCAAGCCCAACGATGAGCTCAACATAAACAAGTCATGTTTCTACAAAGAGCTCCTCCTTCAGAGCTCCTCATGTTTCTCTGAAGAGAAACTTAATGTACACATGTTCAACAGGAGCGTTTGAAGTAGTGCGTATGCGCTGAAAACTGCTCCAGTGCAGTAAAATTAGATAAATACTGCAGTTAACTGCCCAGGTAAGACTCATTCAGAGCCCAAGTCATGCCAAAGGAAATGCTGATTCTGTGTTTATGTGTGTGAGTGTATTCAGTGAAACGTTTTCGAGGGGCATCATTTTGTTTGCTGTCGAAAATCACCAGCACATCAGTCCCGAGCCGCCGCGCTGCAGAAGCTACAGCACGCGAGACGGCGACAGAACATTTGTGCTGCGGTCCAACAGCGAGCGTGGTTGTCCGAGGACCTTCGGTTTGAATGCCAGCCATGAGAAGCTGCCAGCAGAAACCGTGGACCACTGAAGTCGTTTCTGAGGGCAGATCAGGTGGTTCAGCACCGGCTACAGATACAGATAATAACTGCTGAAATCCCTCCAACAACAAGCAAATGAAAGCACAAGATGGCGAAATCAAGACAAACAAACTCCATCTGCGGCGACTCCACAGGCAGACAAACCGAAATCCTGCAGCTTCAGTCTAAAACAACAAGACCAGGTGGTCAGAGAGCAGAGGGCAGCTTGTGCTCAGTGCCATCACATGAGAAGGAAACAGCTGTGCAGCATCCATCAGCGTCCACACACACACACACGCTGCCGTCAGCGGGATTAACGCTCGAGTGTTAATATGAATCCACTGTGACACCCGGTAAGGCCGCCGCGGCTGCGTGGAGACGGGACGAGTACAGCACGCCCAAGGTCCCAGCAGTGGAGACGGAGGAGGAAAAACTGCCCCAGACGGACATGAATTTAAACATGAACACGCAGCGAGGAAGGCTGGCTGACGGGACACGGCAGCCATTCAGTCTGAAGTCAGACCCTCGACTCTGACTCGTCTTCACTGCTGCACACCTGAGCGCCGCGACCTGCCGACTCCACGTCCGCTCGAAACGGAGAGTCAGAGCAAACATGCTGACCGTGTTATATTCATCGTTTGGTAAAGGAAACAGCAGCCACACGGCGACTCAAACGGTTGTCATGGTGAAGCAGCGTTTTTCATTTCTCTCCACTCAGACGGCTTCATTCCTCAGCTGCACCACCTCAGATGTCACATGTTGTTGTGACAAGTCGTCTTTAATTTCTTCTGTTTCAGGACAGCTCAGAGCTTCACAGATTCTGTGAGAAACGTCAGATTACACTCTGACTCTGTCTCTAAAAGCTTTTCTCTCTCTTATTGATTTCTGCCTCCACCTCCGCTCCTCTGCTTCGCCCTCCTTCACTTCTCCACCTCACCTCCCTGAATCACAATCAGACTCACGACTCAATTTTCATCAGTTTTCATCTTTAAGCTCAAAATGGCATCAAAGGACCAGAGATGACAAACCTCAGCGACCCTCGTGACTTCAGACGTTTGCTTGCTGTCCTCACTGACTCGTTAGCTGAACAGCCAATCAGAGACTTCTCTCACCAGTGGGGTCCGCCGCCAGTTCAACACGTTAAGTCAGCCTAAAAGCCCCCATCCAGGGCCGACCAGACCCAAGATCCCCCAAGAACGAGAACCTCACCTACTCACTGATGGTCCAACACCAGCTGACCTTGTGGATGTCTGAGGGTTCATTTGAGTCGCAGCACAATAGATAATATTAATACTAACACACACTCTCACACACACACACTCCCACACTCTCTCACACACACACACACAGACTCACACACACACACACACACACAGACTCACACACACTCACACACAGATTCACACACACTCCCACAGACTCACACACACACACACACACAGACTCACACACACACAGACTCACACACACACACACTCACACACACACACACACACACACACAGACTCACACACACACAGACTCACACACACTCCCACACACAGACACAGGAGTGTCTTCAGGAGTTTAACAGGTGAAAAGAACCAAAGCTGCTCTGATGTGTTTCTGAGAGGAATCGTTCTGACCAAAAATACCATCAAAATGTTGCTGCAGCACGCCACTTCCTGTCAACGGCTCAGGGAAGCTCGGTGACTCACCGCCAACCAAACGTCCTTTCACCAGCAATTAAAAGACCTCTAGCTGAGACGTGTCCCCCTGAACCAGGACTGTCTCTGTGTCAGTGTGTGGGTGAAATCCGAGCATCGCAGTGAAAGTGATGAAAGAAAGTGACATATTTTGTCATTGGAGGGAACTCACTCCAACGAAATTCGTGCTCTGCATTTAACCCACCCAAGTGACGTGCACACACACACAGCAAACCCGGGGCAGTGGGCGACCGCGTGCAGCGCCCGGGGAGCAGTGGGGGTTAGGTACCTTGCTCAAGGGTACCTCAGCCATGGACACCGGGACGGGGAATCGAACCAGCGATCCACCGGTTACTGGTCCGACACCCTAACCGGAGTTGGAGTGTTGGCTGTGTGAGTGTGAAAACCGGTGACGTGTGGCCTGGCTGGGTTCACGCTAATGAAGACAGGTGGAGCGCTGCACCTCAGCTATAAAGACATCACCAGGAGCAACGTTTGAAAACACAAACCGGGCTTAACCCGGGTCCAAAACCAGGCCTAAACCAGGTCCAAAACCAGGCCTAACTCACATCCAAAACCAGGCCTAAACCAGGTCCAAAACAAGGCGCACAAATCAGGGAGAACTGGACCAAACTGGTGTGTGTGTGTGTGTGTCCTGCTCCTGTGCTGAGTCCTGGTCTGGTGAGGCTGCGCTCAGTCCAGATGTTGTGTCTCGTTGGACGGATGGTTTGTTGGTTCTAATAAAACCTGAAGGTGTCATCTAGAAGTTCTTTAAATGTCCTCCACTGCTGTTTGAGAGACGTTCTTCGTTTCATTTGCAGTCTTCTGTCTTTGTGTGGTGAGACTGCATGTGCGCTGACGTCTCCTCCACATGAGGACGCACAAACAGAGTTAATCCCCTCTGAGGCCTTCACTGAACGCGGCTCGTCTCTGTGTCCCGGCTGCGAGACGAGGACACGGTCTCGTCCCTCTCCATCACGTCCCAGCAGGCTGCTGGTGGACGTGAAGAGCTGACGGAGAGCTCCATTCCTGCAGATTATCTGAGGAGGACGAGGAGGAGGCAGACGTTCTGAAACTGCTGCTGCAGGAGGGTCTTTAAACACAACATAATGAGTCAGTGTGAGTGTGTGTGTGTGAGCGTGTGACACACACACACACTCACACACACACACTCTCTTCACACAGTCTGGCAGAAACATCGTGGGTGTAGCTGTGGGAGTTGGAGCAGCAGGTCAGGTTTTCGAGCAGCCAGACAAAGTGGTGTTTCTCAGTCCAGCTGGACTCGTGAGGACACTTCAGCTTGTTGGAATAAAAAGCCAACAATTAACAAGCGTAAAGCTGGAGAAGGAAAACTCAACCTTTTGGCTTGAGCCCAACTCTGCCGACCCACCACAGGTAAATGTGTCAAGATGGGTCGGCGTCGCTGACGCAGAAATGAGCTGCACCCCGATGCAGAGTCTAAGGAGCAGCCAGGCAGGCAGCGGTCCGAGCAAAAAGTCTGTATTATATTATATTATATTATTAAAAAAAACACACACTTACTGTGTCCTAGTATCTGTGAACAACTGTGGCAAAACCCCCGGCAAAAACAAGGCATGGCAAGGCAAAACCAACAAAAGGTTCCTGGCATGACATGGAGAAAACGCAGACGCACTGACAAAGGTGACTGGGAAGACAAGGACTAAACAGACAAGACAACGAGACACAGGTGACACACATCAGGAGGGAGAAAGCAATCAGGAAAACCAAAAGCAAAGCTACATGAAAACAGGACACGCAGGGGAAGTGACGCTTTTCAAAATAAAACAGGACATGACAAAAACCTTGAACATAATACATGGAAACACAAGACACGCATGGAACATGACACATGGACTCAAAAAATCAAAAACAAAGCATAACCAAAAACACCAGGCATGACAAAATGTGCACCTCTGACCGACAGCGAAGAGCCAACCGGCTGGGGCAGGAAGCTGCTCCATTGGACCGCCTCCATCACAGAACGTAACAAGACGGCAGTCTGAATGCTGAATGTGGACAAGCAGCACGAGACGGCACGAGACCCTCAGGAGGGTTTAGAGCGGGGGTCCCCAACGTGTCCCTCGCGAGCTACCAGTAGCTCGCCGCCCCTTTCCAAGTAGCTCGCCAAAGGACCAATGAACCATACATAAATTTGAAAATTTAATTGACCTTTTGCAAAAGCCCCGCCCCCCTTAGTTACTGTTGCTAGCCGTTAAGCTTCTTGACGCCGATGGAGGTCAACGCAGTCTCATGGACTGTGACTCTTCTCCTCTCGAGGATGACAGATTCTGGGTACCTGCCGTCCCACCATTTTGCTTATCGGAGGTCCGCAGCTTGTCAGACTTTGTTGACATAGTAACGGTTGCTAGGATGTATGATTGGACAATGACCGTTTAGCAAAAGGTCAATTGGTCCCTCTGCAAATCTACTTATGTCCAATCAAAACTCACAGTTGTCAACTGCCAACAGCCAACACGAAACGATTCTTTGCCAATTAGCTGTCAATCAAAAAGTTTCGCTGCTGTCAGTCTTGACGAGTCAGAGGTGACGTGAGACGAGCAGGTGTTGACGATGGCGACAGGTGTCCAGATGAGAGGTGAATAAGTAACACTATCTGTATTTGTAGTAGTAATAATAACGATGATAATAATAATATTTTTGTGATGTTTCAGGAAAAAGAAAGCTTATTGAGTTTGTTTGTTTGTTTGAAATGAGCGATGAGAATAGATGTCTCTCGGCCATTTTTATTTTGTAAAAGCAGCCGTCAGAGGAACAAAGGTCGACGACCCCTGGTTTAGAGCGCCGTCACAGCAGGTGAAGGTGGGGTCCTGCCGGTTTCATGTTGTTTGTGGGTGTTTTCTTCAGCGTGCTGGATGTTTGTATTGATCTGTGCTGTGATTTCACTTTGATCAGAGTCTCACTGTGCCCTCTGCAGTCTTTCTCCACATGTGGGAGTTAATTACACCTCAGTGAAGTTCAAGTGAGCCGTAATGGATTTAATTGGCCTTGAAAATGGCTTATATTGATGAGAGCATATGTGTGTGTGTAGATATAAGAGCACAGAATGACAAAATAAAATGAAGTCTTAACAAGTTACCATTTTCAGCCAAAGCTCCTCCAGTCAGTGGGATCCGATCGTTCATAAGCCCCCCTCTTCCTTTAAAGAGCACCTGAACACTCACCTGTTCCACCTGCACCTTCTCTCCTAACATCCCTGACCCTCTGACAGCCTTCACTCTCTCATGTTCTCCTGCTCTGCTACTGAAGCTCTTCTTCTCTAAATGAAGTGTAATGGAATGTAATCTGTCATAAACACTCTCATCAACACCTACAGTCCCATGTGACCTTCACAAACAAACGATCACAAATCCATTCTACCAAAAATTCAAATCTAAGCTCCTTATCAATGCATGAGAGGAATAAAAACTATGTATGCATACTTTCACAATACACACGTACAAATACATACACTTCACCTCCTTCTTTCCTCCTGTGTACCCTCACCTCCTCTCCTTCTTCCCTTTTTTGCTCTTGGTGATGTTATTGTAACGACAGTAGATGTTTTTCCGCTCGTGCTCGTGTTTCGGTGTGTTGCACTTGATGCTGGAGACTGTAAGCTGTCAGATTAATCAGCTCTGTTGTTTCCATGATCCCATCTTTCTTACAGGTGAGTTTAAGGTAATCAAGTTTTTGGTAACCATACATAATGATGATGAGAACACCTGTGCAAGCTGCAACAGTCCGACCGGACCGAAGTGGTGGACCGTCCGACATCCTGTCTGTCCCACACCTGAGCTGGTGACGTGGCTAAACGACGGCTCAGCGGAGGAATACGTCGCTCACATCATGGTGTTGTTCGCCTTCGTCCATCACGTGCTTCACGTGTCACGACACGTCGTCGTGTATAATCGTCATGTCTTCCTCTGCCGCCGCTGCATCGCAGCTCGTTCTTCACACCTTTTGGCTTCTGTCAAAAGCTCGGGGGGATTTGAAGTCGCTGTTAATAAGAAGAGAAAGGGAGAAGGTCTTCCTGCCGTCGTCTGCAGCAGAAAAACATTCACATGGTTTCTTCTCTGTGGATTATTGACGTGCAGATGAGCACATTTTGAGACACTTAAAAACTGTTGGATATTTAATTGAAAAGGGAAAGTTGGTGTAGATTTCCCGTCGTTTTAATGCAGCAGAAGGAAGCCTCTGAGGTCATCAAAAAGCTTTTGAAAGGTTTCTTCACCTCCACCAGAGGCTGGACTCTTCAGCAGGTGATGTCTGGGCTCACATGTGATGTGGCCTTCAAGAACCCCAGAACGCTCATTTCAGGTGCTCAGGAGGCACGATGCATCAGTGGTGTCCCGAGGCTGAAAGCTGAGCTTCTCAGCAGCTCCGTCACGTCGACGTCCTCCTCCATCTTCCTCCATCCTCCTCATGTCCGCTTTCAACATCTGAGTTTTATTCCGCACATTTTACACGTTTCCGTCCACTGAAGTCTTCGGTCAGAACGCGATGATTTAGATGAGCTTCAGGACTGTGATGGCTGCTCATCTTTTTCTTCTATTTAATCCTGACACGTGAAACATCTTCACTGTTCAACATCGTTCACAGACCGAAAAGCTCAGCGGGGGATCGTTTGTGCCTCGTCCAGAGCTCAGAGCTCAAGCTTTTCTTTCTTCCGACAGGACAGAATGAACTCGTCTTCTGTTGCTGTGTTTCCTTTTGCTCACAACAGTCTGCTATCATCTTCCTCTAACTTTCATTTCCATACCTTTTGATCTTCTGCTGCTGCGCTCAAGATTAAAGGCCCAACATCTGCGATCTGCAATAGAAGTGAACATATTAAGGACATACAGAGACAGATTAGCGTCTCTGTGATGTACTCTGATTCTGTGACAAACGCAGAAATTTGTCCAGGACTTGAATGAAAATGAAAAAAAGTGATAAAACGTGAGAGGAAAGTCGTCCTCTCCACTGCATTTTAAATGTTGTTTTGATGTATTTCAGTGCCGGACATGCAGCACTCTGTCCATACTATCAGCTTTATACAGTCCAACCTCACACTCCACTGTGGCCCTGAAATGAAAGAACACATGAAACCAGGTGGGCTCTTTATTGTAGTTTATGTCAGACTCAGAGTCACTGCGCCGACGGAGCAGTGAGATCCACGCCGAAGCAGGACACCACCTCACTTTGGTCTGGACGGCTCTGATAAAGAGCAAATGAGGACCCAGCGGAGCACACACACACACACACACACACTCCAGGGCTGAGCATCAGATATAATGCTGACAGTGTGAGGCCTCCTGCTGCACAAACAGACTCCTCCAGTCTTTGTTGTCAGGTAACCAAGAGGTCAAGAACAATCTTCCAGGTGCTGCTCGGCTGATTGGTTTCTCTTCAGTTGCTCTTCAGGTGGCTGTCAAGGACGTCTTGAGAAAATTAATGAGCATGAAGCTTTTTAAAAGCAGCTATTGATACAAGCAGCTGAAGATGATAAAAAAGAAAAGTCTTCTTTGCAAAGTGGTCATTTTTTACATTGTTAGTATTACAAAACTGATTAGTGCAGTTTTGGTTCATATGCTGATTGATGATCAATAAATAAAACAGACTTTTGTCAGCTAGTTGACGCATAAAAATGGCTGACGCGTCTCCACTTCCTGCCGCTGCACAAAGCGAAGCCACGGCAGGGTTAAAGTCGGTGCTTTAAAGGAGTCCTCAGTTCAACATTTAGTTCTGCAATTAAGACTCCACTCCAACAGAACTCATTTGGTTTTACTTTTCAAAGCTGAAAACACTTGAAGTTTTTCCCAAATCTCCACCAGTCAGTTTGTGTTCCTGCTGTCCACCAGATGGTTATGGATTTAATGTTTCTCCGCTGAGGGTTTTGTCTGTGTTATTTTTGTGATGAGTACCAACATGTGAACCTCAGAGTGAAGGTAATAACGGGGGCGATGACCTCAGCCGGCGTGACGACTGCACGCTGACATCTGACACAAATGAGAAAGTGAGGATTGGTGGACGGCCCGCCTGACAGAGCGACCTCAATCTGAGCGTAATGCAGAGAAGATTGTGGAAGCGGAGGCGAGACAGACGCTCTTCTGTTGCCGCGTGACATGATGATAAACCAATGAAAGCGCACTGACATGAGATGAAAGCAGCAGATGCAGACAGACCGTCACAGTGTGGAAGTCAGAGCCGACTCACACATTTCCTGTGTGACCGTATGACTATTTTCTGCCCTCCTAGTGAAGGTGTGCTTACACTGTAAACAAGTCTTTCCGCTTTAAAACACAAGTTCAGATGCTGCCTGAAACGTTTGACTTAACTTAGTAAGGAATAACAGTGATTTGTTGATGTGTGAAATATCTTCAGAATTATTGGACTTTTATTTGTTACACATGAGCTTGTTCCCCTGAGGAACTCTGGTGGTATTTTCACGTAGCGCCATCGTCAGGTCGAACCAATGACATCAGGTTAGCACGCTGCTTTTGTTTGACTTTCAGCCTGAAAATGTGTTAGCGTGCAGGAAGGGACGCTCGCCAACACAAAAACACACTAATGGACGCTCTCACCGCTGGACCTCTTGTCCTGTATGATGTCACCATCAGTTAGTCTCAGGCGGGCTACAACGAGGACCGTCCTCCTTCATCGGGCTCAGACTGCGCCTCCTGGTGCTCTCAGTTCACAGGAAGTAGGAGACACCAAACGCCGTGTATAAAACAGATGGATTTCTTCATTGTGCCAAGTGAGCCGCAGTTAGACTGAGCAGATGGGCTGATTTGTGATGGAGATCCTCCCATTGGCAGCTATGAGAACATCAGCTGTCAGCCCGCTTTATGGCCAACATATTTAAGAACATTCAGTGAGTTAGCGGTTAGAGGATAGTCAGCTGTGGAGGACTGGGAGATAAAGGTGATAAAACATGCACAGTGTCAGGATGAAATACAACAGATTGTCATCATTTTCTCATTATTTACTGAGCTATGACACATTTTAAGGTTGGGTGTGATTGAGATTAATTGGATAACTGCTGGTTTTAATTCAGAGAAGAAGACATGGACTCATAAAACAACCTCACACTGGAGAAAACGCGTTCTGCTCAGCAGCACTGACCCACTTTCTGTCCGTTGATGATTGGAATAATTCAGTAATCGTCTTTAAATAAAAGCGCACGCAGCTTGTTGTGTGTTGCCAGCGAGCAGCAGACTGCCGTGTTTTATCCCTCACTTCCTGCTCTGGCGTGTGTGTCCTGTGTGTGCGTCCTCCTTCATGGATAATAGATGACGCTGGCAGGTGGTCAGCACCGAAGCCCAAACAGCAGGGCGGATCAGCTGACAGCAAAGTGATGACTGAACAAATGAGGGCTTTAAGTGCTTCTTAAATGATGTAAAGATGAGCTGCAGTGAAACCGAGAGCTCGCTGGGACTGAACAACATTTCCTTTCGGTGTTGTTTCCCTCAGGACCAATAAAAATCCAAATCCTTTCTAATCTAATCAGATGTCTCGGGTCATTAACTGATCCTCCCATCACGGCGATGTTACGGCTGTATTAATTAGAGCTTCTGCTCATATAATCAATCACTTCCTGTAAGTGATGTTGGGAGAGGCAGGAGCTCGTTGGTTCTGGGTTCAGATCTCTGCGGCTTTGGGAGCCGGGCTGCCTGAGGACCCTTCGCTAAAGCTCAACCGTCTCTCAAAGTCAGAAAAGAGCTGCGCTGCATGTTGCATGTTGCATGGAGAGAAGGGCGGTAAATAAATATAAACTGTGGTCTACAGGTGATAACGTGTGATTTGTCACACCTGTTCACGTCTACACAGTCAAAATGAAAATCAGAGACCTTTCACAGAAATCGTGTTGTGTGTTTCATATTTAAACACGTATGTATTTCTCTGTTCATTTCTGTCTCATTATATCCAAACAGAATTACCTGTGCTTTACATGTTTGTGTGATCGATGAAGCAGACTACAAACTTTCAATTTGTTGTGCAGTCCAGTGTTGTACAAGAACAAATAAATCACCTTGAATCCTGGTCAAGGTCTGAGATTGATTTGTTTTCCTGAGCCCGGTTGGTGCCGTCATTCTGCTGCCCCGCCCACAGGTTGAGCCTCCTCTTAATCACCTCTAAGTGACCAGAAGATCCTTAATGATGCTGGACCTCCATCAATTTCCAGGTGAGGGGCTGAAGGGTGGAGGAACGAGGACCCTCTGGTGTCAGCTGCCGGTCACGATCCTGGTCTCCAGCACTGACCTCCGGGCAGACGTTCTTGTGGTCCATCAGGCTTTAACTGTTTCAGTGCTGACCCCAAAGACCTTAGCATCATTAAATGAAGTGTGGTCTCCAACCCTTCACCTCTCCTCACCCTACAGAGAGCCAGTGAGAGATTTGACTGACGCTGATTTCATTTGAACGTGTCAGCCATGAAGAGCCCTCATCAGGTACTGTGACAACAGAGGACCGGAAGAGGAGGCCATCAGAGCGTCACTGAGAACATACAGCAGCCGCTCGGGTTTTCTCAAGAAGTATTCATCCGATCAACTTCACACTCGGCGGAAGTGTTGCTGTGGCTGAGTGTGGCGGGGGCTGTTTGATATAAACAGCACCACATCACAGCGGGGCGGTGCCTCAAGGCTCTGACCGGCTGAAAGAGTTGACGAGAACACGACGGAAAGCGAGAACGGGAGGATGTCGAGCGGCAGCTTCAGCTGACGTCATGTACGCAACCGCTGTTTTGAACTTTGTTTATTTCACTCTGAAACCAAGCCGCCACCCGGGATTGGGCGTCCTACTTTACAGGTGCATCACTGTATGAACCGTCTTTATCTGCAGATGAGTGAACGTAGTGAGCCAGATGTGGCGGAAAGTCTGTCTTCTGCGTCTCGCTCTTCTCACCTTCCGTGGTGCGGTGACGCCTCATCGTGACGCCCGGCGGGCCCTCTCGGCTCCGACTCTGTGACCTCACAGGTGGAGACCAATCTGCCGTGAGAGAAGCTTTCATCCTCCCCCTGACATGTGTCGGACTCCACACAGCGCCCCCTGGAGACACTCAAGGAAATCTGTTCTGACCAAACACAAAGGCTGAATTCTGCAGTATCACTCACTGTGCAACATGTCTGTGATGTAAATTTACTAAGAGGTGAAATTCAAAAAATCTGGACTGAAACTTCTGCTCTAAATCAGAATGTCAAGACTTGACTTGTACGTGAAGACATTAAAGCACACAGTGTGAGGTGGCTGTCTGCTGAGTGACTGACAGCCGGCTGATCAGCTGTAATGACACACACACACACACACACACACACACACACACCCTCTGATGAGACAAAATGATAGACCAATCAGCACAGATGTCCCTCTTTTATCCAGTTTGCCTGTCGCTCGTCTTTCTGTCTTCATTAGGACTGAAGTCTCAGCAGCCACTGGACGTCCCACCCTCTAATAAGACTTTCATAACGAGCTTCTGTGACACTAAAGAGGCCTGAACCCGGCAGACAGGAGAGCAGAATACAAATGAACAGACAGCCAGAGTGTGACCGGGTGCAGGACGTCTCTCTCTGTCTGTGTCTTTCTGTCCACAAGGTGATTTTCATGACTCCGTGTGCGTCTGTGTCCAGTTCTTGTCCTGCCCTTTTAAAGTTAATTTTATTGCAGAAGGTTTCCTGTGAACGTCTGCGGTTCCCTTCGCCTCAGCGGACGAGGCAGCTGCGACTGTCGTGGACACAGACGGAACTGGCGAGCAAATGCTGATGGTGCTGATGAGTGATATCTGGAAGCGTTTTCGATTCTTCACCAGAGAGCATCGATTCAACGCGTGTTCAGGATCAGGCTGCACGAGCTGCTGTCGCCTGTGTTCCCTGAGGATCCGTCCATCCATCATCTGCCACAGGCTGCAGCCTGGACCGTCACACAGAAATAAACTCCCTGTAAACTCCAGGTTTATAGGGAGCCGATTTCACGTGGAGGGTCTGCGCTCTTCATTCCATTATTTCATTACCTCCTTAAATTCTCATAAAAATCGACTTCAAACGAGAGCCTTCTGCAACAAGCTAATCTGATGATTCCTGTGGCGCTCGGCAGCCTCGCCATCTCCGCCTCACCAGCGGTGTGTGCCGGCAGGATAATGAGAGCTGCAGTCTCTGCTGCTCTGAAAGGATCGAATCCATTGAGAGCAACACCTCAGTCACACCTGAGTGGAAACACAGCGAGCCTTCAAATGAAATCTGATAACTTAACACAGCATTACGGTTACAACCCGGGAAATTAAAATAGCGAAGGCACCAAATAGATGTTTGGCACAAATTTCCTGCATTTCTTTCACCTAAACTCTCGAATGAAGTGAAGTAAGAGACACTGAAACGGTTGAGAATTGTGATATGAAAACCCAGGATGCATCAGTATTCAGTTTATTCAGCTGTGGTTTTCCCTTTTCAGGCAATCAGGTGGTTCTGTGAAGACACCGTTTATTGATTATCACTCTCTATGTTCAGTCACTGACAGAAATTTAATTTTAATTTAAGTTACTTTATTAAGCCCAAGCTGGGAAACGACTTCTCTGCATTTAACCCATCACTGACTGAAACACACACACAGGCAACATGCAGTGACACACACACAGGAGCAGTGGGCAGCATCAAGCACCCGGGGAGCATATTGGAGGGTTAAGTGCCTTGCTCAGGGGCACATCAGCCGTCTAATGGGGGGTGGGGACATTATCACTCCACCACACTCAAACTTTTCCTGCCCGTCCGGTGAGGGAATCAAACCAGCGACCTTCCGATCACAAGCCGCTTCTCCGACCTCTAGGCCACGGCTGCCCCCAAAACACGGGAGGGCGGCAGGGAACGTTTTTGGACAAGCTTTGAGGTGATTCAGCGTTCAGGGGGGTGAAAACAATAACGATAATTAAGATGGTGAGCTTGAGTCTGAAATGGAGACTCTGCTCTGTCACATTTATAACATCCTGACTGAGTGAATCCATTTTCATAATTTGAACAAAAAGTACTTTGGCTTCAAAACACTCTGACGGTCAAGACGGCCCATAACGGCGACTCGCAGTCCAGGAACCAGACGGGTCCGCTGCGAGACGGATAGAAATAAATGAAACACACCTCCTCTGCTAACCGCAGACTCCTCCTTCATCATCTGGCTCCCCTCCACAAATGAAAAGCCCTCGAGCCGCGGTTTGATCCATCATTACCATAGATTAACTTAGCCTAACATTAACGGCTGCTGTCTCTGCAGGCTGACTGCCTCCTGCTTGCAACATGACGCTCGTGTCGTTTTATCTGCGACCACCAGACGCAGCAGGGTGGGCCTAAATAAAGCACAGCACTTTGATTATACCACTTAATGTATGCACAGGGAAAATTAGCACTGAAAATTAACACCAAAGCACATTAGAGGTTACATAAGTAGAGATTTGTAATGAATTTGAGTTTTATTCCCTCTGAGAATTAATTGTCTGTTTAAAATTAGTGCAGCTGTTTGTGTAAATCCATCCTGACCCACATACTGAGAGCAGGAGGCTCAGTTCTAACAACTGGCCAAAAAAGTAGTCAACTACTTAATTACCATTCAGGCAAAACAGAACAAAACATGTGTTAACAAGCAGAGGGACATGCTGGAAATGCTGTCAGAAGCTTTTGGATTTTAAATGTGAAATCTCTGCACTGATCAGCCAGACCGAAAATCATTTACACATCACAACCGATCAAAAATTCGATCAGGCTGGAGTATTCACCCCTTCTGGAAGTGCGACTTGTTGGAGGATGAGGAGGTGGAGATGCTAATGCTAATGCACTTTTAAAAAGGATGCTTCAGAGGACTGTGGCTGTCGACTTAGATGATCTAGTTTTGAATTTTTGACTTTATGTCGGTGTCAACGTGCCAATCAGACCCTTTGGATGGAAGCCCTTAACTTAATTCTCTTCGCTCCCTGAGCACCATAAGGCCTCAGTGAACCTCTGCTTATCCTTGGCAACCTGTTGAGCCTCCCTCCATGTTTAGTCAGTCAGTTGGTCCATCACAGCTCATCTTTTGTCTTCCAGGTGTTCCTTTGCCTCCCTGAGTCTGATGATTAGTTCAGTTGATCTGTCTTCATTTTCTCTGTATTTCCAATTCTACGATCTTGTTAGTCTGTCAAAGTTGCAGCACATTGCACAGTTCTTCCTCAGTGCTTCATCCTTTATTCACTCACGGTCTTCAGCTGGACCAGAAAACATCCCACATCCTCCTGAGGCATCCACCGATGTCTTCATCCGGTTCATGTCAGCATCGGTATACTGCTAACTGCGCTAGAAAAACTGAACGTCTGTATGTCCGACGACAGCGGCCCGACGTTAGCGATGCACCGAGAGAACTTTGAGGTGGTTTCAATGCAGGTTTGATGCTGGACTCAATCACAGTAACAGCAGCAAATATTTTCTGCCTAAGTGCACATGAACGACATCAGAGCCAGCAGCTGGAACGTGCTGCTGTTTTAAGCAGAGTTAATCAAGTAAAAGGGGGAAGTTAATGTTCAGAATGAGACATTAATCTTCATTCATGCTGCCATCATTTGAATGAGATGGTGTTTGGTCCATGAGGCGACGTCGCCTGCTCCTCGAAGAACACATGATGAGAGTGAAGCAGGAGGTTAAATGGACAATCTGAGAACATCTCCACCATTAAAGTGATTAAAATATGAGTGAACGCAGCTTCATGGTGAGGTATCGACCTGGTCTGAGCTTGTGTGTGACGAACAGCTGTGGAGAACCATGAAGATGTCGGCCACGGCGCAGTCAGTCTGCAGGCTACTAAAACACGTTTAGGAAGCTACACCCCCCCCTGCCTTCCCTCTCCTTGCCCTTCCCCTCCACCTCCACCCCCCATCCCCCCTCGACCTCTACCCCCCCATCTCCCCTCCACCTCTACCTCCCCCTCCACAGCCTCCTCCTGTGTCAGTATTTCACTGTGTGCGAGTTTGTAACGTTCAGCATGTGTTCTCGCTCATTAAACCTCTGATCTGAGAGCTCAGTTGGCGTGAAGCTCCATGAAGTGAGCACAGCTGCGCTGCTGAATTAAAATATGTACTGTTGTACTAAAACCTTGACTGAACTTTGAGAATGTATTTCAGATTCGTCATATATCAGCAGTATCGAGGAGACCTTTGCATCACCTGAAGCAGTTTCTCTACACGGGATGATTCTCAGGTTCAACACTGTGGAGCGGTTTGCTGCTGTTAACTCCAACAATCTGAAGTAGTTTCCTGGTTCAGGACCACCTGCTCGGGACTCAGTGGTGTCCCTGCGGTATCTGAACCAGCAGTGCTGACTACATGGTCTGTGCGGACATCAAAAGCAGGTGCTCTTCGGTTCAACTCAGAGTGTTACAGAGGAACAGGAAGTTGTGTTTAGATCAGAGGAAACTGCTGTACCAACAGTTTCTCTGTGGGACCAATAAAGCATCAAACTGTCTGTCGACTTCAGGAGAAAAAGGACGAACCAGACGAGCCCTCAGGTCTTTACTCACTTAAGACATTTAAACTTGTTATTTCTGACAGGTCAGATTACTGCAGTCGTCTCTCTGCGGCGTTTCAGAAGAGGCCTGCAGTGACACTTAATCAACACTGTGTCTAAATCTCCTCTGCAGCTCAGGTTTGAGCTGTTTTACCAGAAGCTGGACCCGGAGGGACAGAAAGGAAAAGTTAAGTTGTGTTTCCTGCTTTGCAGAGACATTAGTCACATCTTTCATCCGTTAAGTCTTTAAAGCAGCTCAAACACACGGGTCAGGCTTCCTCCACACCACCTTGACTTAAACGACTCTTCTCCCACATGAAGCCCTGCTCTTACATTCACTTAACTGAGATATTAAGACAAGGCCAAACAAAGAGAGTAACTTCAACATAGCGTCTTTGTTGTGTAGTACAGTCTGTATGTTTACCTCACACAGGCTGCTCCGTCAGGACACGACAGAAGCTGATTTCATAGGTGCTCATAGGTGAATGGAAGATGTGGCCAGACAGGAAGCTCCAGCTGTGATAGCACGTTGTACCTCCCAGAGGCGCAGGTCTGATAGTTTCAGCTGGGGGATGAATACGAGCAGCGAGTTCACCGAGCTCCCTAAGATGCTCCCTCAGCATCTTAGTTTGTCTTCCCATCATCACAGAGGAAGATGTGAAAATATTCCTGCTCTACACAGTGTTTTCACCTCTCTCCTGTCCCACCCAGGGTGTCTTCATGTCATCTTCATTTCCATTTCAAACTTTTATTTCACCAGGAGGTCTCATAGAGATTAAAATCTGTTTTACAATAGAGACCTGGCCAAGATGGCAGCCACAAATCACAACATATCAAAGTCAGAACAACAACAGCAAACAGCTATTTTAATTGGCCTTGAAGTGATCTACTCGTCCTCATCGTCCTCCTCTGAGCAGGTTGTCAATACTGTTACTGAGAAACTCGGGCATCTCTGAACACTTTGGCTTCCTCAATCAAACCGCAGCAAACTGAAGAGGATCAGTTCAGAAAGTCCTGCTAACCAAATCAAAGACGTCCTGAGTGGCTGCAGCTGGCGTGGCAGCACACAGCTGTGCGTCGTGTGCTTGAATCAAGCTGCTCAGAAACATTTCACACTTTACATAAACACACTCGTCATCTGCTTTTCTTCCTTGTTCCTCTAAAACCTCAGCAAAGCCTCAGGGGAACACAACATCCCAGTTTCTGTTCTGATAGTGCAGTGACACGAGTCCCTCAGAGATCAGCTGACTGCAGCCACACCTCATTCTGTCAGCGTGGAAACAAAGAAGTCGTCACTCTGTAATTCTGACCGACCGAGGCCCAAACTCTGGCGTTAACACTCTGTGATGCCTTTGTGGAGTCTTTGGCCGTAAATAAGCCTAAACACACAGCTCACCTGCAGTCAGTGGCCGTTGTTTGGAGGTTTTTCATGGTGGACTTTCAGTCCTTTCATCTCTGAGTCGCCTTGTTGTTCAGTTCTCAGCAGAGAAAAGAAAAAAGCTGCATTTCTTGTTATTTTCTTTTCTCTGGACTGTTCAGAGGGTGTTTTTCTCTTTCTGCTGGTGGTCAGCATTCAGCAGAGCAGGCAGGTTGGCAGCCTGGAGCCTTTGGATTAAAAAGCAGGCCACCATGTCACTGCCTGAGTGGGAGTCATTAAACCACTACACCTATTTCTGTGTCCCATTCTCCTGTCCTTGGCCATGTTGTTCTCCATCACTGCATCCACTTCTTAGCTCTGCAGCAATCAACAAATGTCTTTTCATCCCTTCATCTCTCCATCCCTGCATGGTGATCCAGTGTTTTCTTATGGCTATTGTTGTGATTTACCCAGCCATCACTCAGCCTCTCTTCTGCTTTCTGGCTTCATCCTCTTCATCAGAGTTCCTGCCAAAAATAAAGAAGTGAAGTAGAGTGTGTTATTATTGTCAGCACTCATGTTTTGTTTTTTGCTTCTGTGAAAACAATTGCGGACAAACAATGGTGGCAGCAGCCGACGGCCAGACGATCCTCAGAGTCCACTATCACGAAGACTTACTGTGTGACTGGTCAGTCAGTTGGTCGACTGACAGACTGATAATATGTTCACATATTTTAACATTCACTGTTTCCTGCTTAGAGGATGATTTACAGTTGCTGTTTTTGGCTGCTCTTAAGATGATGTGTGCAAGTGTGAGCAGAGCAACCTGATGATTACTTTCCTGTGGCTGCTCGCGGGTTTTATGGCTTCTGGAATAAAACTAAACTTCATTTCAGCTGTTTTAGACAATCTGAAAGGCTTCGTGATAAAAGCATCCAATTTAATACAGCTGTTCACAGCTGCATCATATCTGCATGCACTTCATAAATCTCCAGACAGACACCTGCCTGGTTTCTATAAAGGTTCTCATGGACAAAACATACCAGCTGGATCACACGTCATCTGACACAAAGCAGTACAGACACACAAAGCAGTACAGACACAGAGTGTGTCACAGGCAGCTAGCATCGCTCATGTGTTCAGCCTCTGACTGCACTCAGAACGAACACTTTCTGTTTCTGTCTTCTCTTTCTGTCTCTTGTCTGCTATGGAGGCACATGTTTGACTTTGAACAACTGAAAATCACTTCGCTCTCAAGTCAAAAGTCACTGGTCTCGTTCCGGGGAGTCAAACTTCGTTACACAAAGATCCACAAACAGATTTGGCTGTTTGAATGTTTCCCTTAGTGTAAACATTTTCTGCAACAAGATGATGCAAAGTCCTTGGACTGCAAATCAAGCCAACCAAGTTGAACCACAAACCAGTGTCAGCGCTTCATTTTTAGTCTTCACATGTTTTTTCCTTCAAGGGCAGAAGAGCAAAGTTATTCTGAGGGAGCTGCTGACAATACGAGTTGAGTTTGTTTTCTATTTTCTTCCTGTAACATTATGTAATCCTTCACTGTATGAATGAGATATGAGATAACACGCTTTCATATCGAGCATTGGGGCCTTCGTGCAGTCCTTTGAAAGTCTGTGAACTCGATGCAGAATGGAGGATTTATTTTGATGGAGACACGGCGTCCAAATTCATCAACATGTCACTTTGTGTCTCCGTCACTCTGACATCAGCACTTCACACGAATGAACGACTGTGCAGTAAACAGACTCGATGCTCTGCGGTGAGGGGAGGAATAATCTGGTGTATCACCACAGTTAATCAGTCACACAGTATAATCTACAGGATTCATGGACAGGCACACAGATTTTTCATTTGTTTCATGACACTCAGCAAGACTTTCTTTTGACTGTTTTCAGTGTGAGAAACTGTCTCATTTAATCTGTTGGATTCAATTTGGTTAAGGTCATGGAAGCTCCTGTCAATCTGTTTCTCACTCTACCTCATTGGCTGTCCAGCCCAAAGGCATGATGGGTATCTTTAAATCAACGCATTATTGCACTTATAACAGCAACATTTCACCTCAAGTTCACAAAATTCTTTTGTTGTCTTACTTTGTAGAAACATTCAGTACAAAGTACAGTTTCACAGCTGTGAGACTCAGGTTGCAGACTCTGGCTCCAAATGACATCACCAGAACAAGATGGCAGTACTCGTATCAGAGATATGGCTTAACTTCTGTTCAGTGGGAGGAAGCTGTCAGTGTCTGAGAGCATTATTCTCATGGCAATTACCTGAATCAGTAAAGCTATGGGCGACAGCCTTGTTTCCACAGAAAATGTTTTAATTAGCTTGAGATTTTAAAGCATCATTTGATGTATTTCATAATATTAAAATCAAAATCCATTTCTCCATCCATAAAAAGTGGTCATACAATATAAACTTTGGAACAGAAATGAACAGAAATGTTACTGTCCCATTCTGATGTAAATGTTGTTTTGGAGGCTTGTTGGTGATTAAACATTCAGGAGATGATGTCACGTTGTGTAACAAAGTGGTCAAGCTAAATTTTTTATTGCGTATCAGCACAAACATTGAGCATCTGCAGTGCAGACCTCAGGCTTCAGAAACTTCGTCCAATCCAAGTCGTGTGTGTTTTTTGTCCAGTTCATGTGTGTGACCTCTCCAGGTTTATGCTTCGTTCTCTCTTTCTATCCATCTCCCTCTCCATATTTAAATAAGCCTTCGTGATTGCCACCGTCTCCATCATTTATTCATGCAGGGGCCTCCCAGTGATCCTTAAACATAACAGTTGGCCTGCTGCCATAAACCTCCGCCAGCAGACATGCATTTGTAAAGAGACTTGGACAGGAAAAGCTGGAGAGGGAAAAGCTTTCACATTGTTAGGTGGAAGACATCAGGAGGGGATAACCTGCGAAAGGACTGAACAGAGAGGATATTTGAGGGCTGCGAGTGACAGGAAACTGAAATTAATATGAAATTACTGCACTGAAAGTTGGTGACAGAGAAACTCGAGAAGTCCAGCGATGTTAAGGACAAACTGAAGTTGGATTTGCACAGCTATTTTTTTTTTTTTTTTTTGTGGTTATTTGGTCCAAACCGCCAGTTGTGTTTTTTTGTGCTTTATCTGTGGAAAGAAGGTCAATTTTTCAATTTCAACTCAATTTATTTACACAGCGCCCAATCACTCATCTCAAGACACTTTCCAAACAGAGCAGAAACTCTTCAGATTTACGTGTTGCGTATGTCTTTAATTTATTTATCTTGACTTGTATGGAAGAAAAAAGAGGCGGTGGACAAACACAACTCGATCATTTCTAAACTGTTTAGATTCCAGTAACTACGAGACGAGTTGCAATGAAGCACTTTTAGACTTCTGGAGGTTTCTGAGGTTAGTGAATACCTGAAGGCTAATGCAGTAAAACCTGCCAACTCTGAATGGCTGCACACACTCTGAGTCCGTGAACAGAAGGGGGGGACGACAGTGGGGACGAGGCGGGTCTGAATGTGACCGTGTTTCGTTAAAACTCTGTGTCGGCTGCGCTCTTTTGGCGTGTCCTTCTGTTGTTTGTGCCCAGTCTGAGAGGCTCCACAAAGAAGAGCACAAGATGAGCACTTGTACTCTCTAATAAACCTCCAGTCTGTTGAGCTGCCATACGAGGAGAAACATTAGGTGATGAGGAGCGGGACAGCTGGGACACTGTGGTGGTGATGGGTCCAAATGTCACCCAGGAGACCTTCACCCTAACAAAGTTGTGTCTGTGCCTAAAGCCCACCAGACCCAACATCAGGTTTCAACATATCTGTGGTTTGCAGAAACCCCAGACCCAGTTTGGGTCCATCACTGTCTGTCTTTCTGTCTGTCTGTGTGTGTGTGTGTGTATCTGTCTGTCTGTCTGTCTTTGATATTTATCAACACATGTCTGCTAGGGACCTTGCAATGTCACAACACTGTCAAAGCTGCTCAGGTTTACCAGTGAACCAGGTTCAACGTGTCACTGTGGGGGAGTCGAGATCTGTCAAGAGATGACAGCTTCTAATTTATGAAACCCTCAAGCTTAGTGAAGGACGTGAAGTCACAGTGATGTGCAGGGACAAAGAAACAGAGAAGAAGAACGAATTCCTCCCCGTCATGACCAGCATCCACAATCTGCAGGAAAAGAAGAAGCGGAAGGGATCAGCAGACGTCTTTCAGGCTCATCCTGCTTCTCTTTGTCAATGTGACAGCTTCTAAGAACTGTTGAAAAGCTCACTTAGCCTGCATTTAAAACCCTGACACAAGACAACAGCCTTCGTCTTCATCGTCACATGACCTGACACAGCTTCATCGAGTGCGGTAAGCACAGAGTAATCTGATCACGTGGGCACACGGACGAGTCACTCACTTAGTGTCAGTGTGCTTTCAAAACCTTAACAGGCACACAAACTCTGATCCAAAGGCAGCACAGGATCTGATGTAGGACCAGCCCTGATCCATGACAGCTGCAGTCTGGATCACAGCTCAGTTCTGAGGGAATCCACTTAAAGGGAAAGTCCAGTATTTTCAAACCCGGGCCCTCTGTTTCCATATGTTGGTGTGTAAATGATTCATACAAAAAGTGTTGTTGGGACTGGTCCACTAGATCACCTCAGCTTTGGGACAACTCCGACCGTCAAAGTTATGTCCACTAAAATGCTGTTTTAGCCACTGGAGATTTCAGAAGGATTTTCCTTTTTCCTAACAAAAAGGTTTCCGTCTGTGGGGACTCGTCCTGTCAGCCTGTGAGAGGAAACCATCCCTGCAGTAACGCTGGACAGAAACCCTGAAAGACTCTGATCCGGTGTTAATACACGCATGCTGATTATCACAGTTTCACGGGTGGATTTCAAGTCCTGCACGTTTCTCCCACAGTAACACGACCTTTCTGCCCTGACATGCCCATGAAGTCTGTGAAGTTAATCTGTTGAATTGAATTGCACATTCTGACTGAGTCTGCACTCGTGTTTCTGGAAAAGGCTCTCGATGAACGTGACGACCAAACGCTGAAATAATCCATCACGGAGGTGAAGCGGAGGAACGCGCACTGTTGGTTCTCTTTGATTGCTTCTGCAAACGGCTCCTTAATCAAACCACCGAACGGGTGAAACGGCGTCACCGCTGATTAGATGGGCCTGACTCGGACCTCTGAAGATGGCATGTCCCCGATCCCTTTCATCATTCATCCTCTCATTCTGTCCGCCCATGTCCTCCTCTCTCATGTCCTCCTCGGTCTTTCTGTCTTGCTGTCTTCTCTTCCAGGTTACGTTCAGTGATGTGAACACCCACTCGGTGTTGGGGCTTGACAGCTGCAGCGCAGTTAAGGGTTGGGATATGATTGTGATATATGGTTAAGGTACAGTGTAGCAGAACAGAATGGAGTCCCTCGTGGGACATGTCCAAAAAAAAACAGTTTCTGTCCAGAAAAAATCCTGCATGCACACAGGATGTGTGACAGCCTCAGGAGTGCAGTCAGTGTGTTCCACTGTGTGGATCCCAGGTCGGGATCTGGGGAGTCTTCAGGCTTGTTGTGGCCCTTGAGACGTTCCTGAGCTGTTTTTGAAATGTGACGGGGTGCAGTGTCCAGCTGGGGAGGGGGGGCTGCTGCTGGGGGTGTATTTGGTCTACAGTGTTTAGGTGGGTGGTGTCTGTCAAACAACATCCACATGACTGCCAGAACCCAAAGATAAACACTGCAGTTTAAACAGGTGAGTGGTGTTCATGTTGTGGCTGATCACCTCCACCTGTCCGCCTCCGGAGTCTCTGCTAGTTGACGTCAGCTCTTTGTCCATGGCTGAACACGGATGTTCAGACTGAGAGCACCAACACACACCCCTGAAACTCAGCCTGTGGGCTTTAATAACAACGTAA
This sequence comes from Scatophagus argus, assembly GCF_020382885.2. Classification (NCBI taxonomy): domain Eukaryota; kingdom Metazoa; phylum Chordata; class Actinopteri; family Scatophagidae; genus Scatophagus; species Scatophagus argus. The sequence continues at coordinate 611,034 of NC_058511.1, read as the reverse complement.
GTTAGTGAGGATTTGAAAAATGTCAATCAGACAGTTAAAAAGATGGAAATTCTTTGTTGAGAGGCCACTCGAGTAGCTTTTCTGCTGCAGAGGAGCTGAAGGATTTAATTCAGATGAAGCCTGAGAGGAGCGGAGCTCCAAACAGGCTTTTGTTTACTGCACAGAATGCATCAGAGGGCACCTGCATCGCCGGACAGCAGGGAAGAGAGTAATAAAACGTTAAGATGAGTGGAGCATCTGCACGGTCCCTTTACAGTGGAAAATATCTGATTCATACGACTCAGTTATCTCACATGTTTATACTTTATTGATTTCTCAGTTTGTTTTCTAGGATTTAATTTCTTCTTCTTTGATCTTCTCATCCTTCTTCAGCCTCTGCTTCTCTCTGGCGTACTGTGTGCTGCCTGACCTGTTCGGATTCCCCTCGTGAACACAAACTGATAACAGACCTGATGTGTCTGCGAGAGTCTGACTGAGATGTTGGGTTGGACACAGAGGCTCCATGTTTCCATGTGGACACTTTGGTGGCTGCTATGTGTCTCTGTGGGGGAATCAAACGAGGCTTGTCTTATTGCTTTCGGTTTCTTTCATGTGTACTGCTCAATGCTATGTGTCTGACGGAATATCAACGTAAAGGACAGAATGCCGCTAAAAACGAGCAGCCAGGGGACTTTTACTTTTTTAAAAGTGCAGCAGACAGCCTGTTAACCTCCTGAGAACTTTTATTTTGAAAGAGACCACAGGGCTTGGACAGAGAGCCGCTGAGGGACTTTATCATTGACACAAGATCAGAGCAAGAATGCTCATGACAGCAGGCGCACCAGGAAGCACAAACAGCTGATCCTTCACAGTAAAGGTTCTGATGTTCAGGTGGGGCTTCCTGTTTGATCAGAGTGCAGCTAGCGACGCTAAAAAATAAAAAGCAGCTCCTCTGGAGAATCTCAATCCCTCGTGAAAATAGTTTCCACTGATTTGTTTTCTTTTGCTGACATTTTGTTCAAACGTGTGATTTATTCTGATGAAACAACTTATGAAGGGCTTTTAGGTGTGGAGCATTAGGGGAACCGAGTAGGTTCCCTGTGGAGCCACATACTGGAGTTCTTCCATGAACCTTAATGAATGTTTTTGTTTGTTCTTCAGTGAGGGGCCTCTAAGCCTTTTCTTAATGGAGTTTTAAGTCACATGAGGCTGCAGACAGACCAGACTGGGCTTTAAATGTAGAGCCTTTTACAGTACTTGTTTGTATTTGTTTTAATCTTCATATTAAGTGCAAACAAAGGTGGCGTGTGTTTGTGTGTATGAGGACGTGTATTATTGACCTCACGGGGACATCAACCGTTTAGTCGGTCACAATGTGGGGACTCATCTTCCTTATGGGGACAAAAGTCCACTCGATGTAAATCATTAGATTTTAGAGTGAAGAACTGGTTAAGGGTTATGGTTGGCGAAATCTCCAGGAAATAAATGTCAGCGTATGTCGTAAAGTAAAACTAAAACTAATGAGAATGAAACAGACCTCCCTCTGAATCGAGGACGGAGGGGGACAGTAGCAGCACTCTGAGCCAGAACAAGTTCATTTAGATAGATGGTTTACATGCAGCTGATAAAGTGTGATCGGTTTGGCTCCATTTTAACAGCATGTTCATCTTCCACATGCACTGATGTAACTGATTCGCACCCACACCACAATTCAGGCGTCTGTAATGGAGCCCTTTTACAGAACTGAAAGCATCTTCAAGCTAATAAAACAAGTGAATTTTTCACTTGTGTAAATGTGTTAATTCAACATGAAGGGTCTCCATGGTTGGTGGTGCTGTGTTTTTGGAGGCTGCCACAAAGAAGATTTTGTCTTGTGGTTCATCATTCACAGATCAAGGGTTTTTGGTTGTCTTTATTTGTTTCCTCAAACGTTTTTCTTTTATTGTATATCAAGTTTCGTGCAGGTGGGGTTCATTACACCTGAATGCATGGGGCACGGTTGTTTGATCAGTGATGTTTTTCATTTGCTGTTTTTCTGTGGTCTCTCTGGTCAAGATGTTTCTCTCTCTCTCTCTCTCTCACACACACACACACACACAGTCTCTGGGTCCACACACAGCTTTGAACCAGACTGATGGCTCACTGCTGCCACCTACAGGCCACACTTCATACCATCATGCCATCACTGGCAGTAACCCATACAGGACATTACCAAGTGTTGTACTGGTAGTAATACTCATATTACTACCAGTACAACTCTAATTGACCTCCATAATAATACTTACGTACTTTAACTGTACTTCGATTTGGAACTGATTTTGATCAGTGATGTTCTCAGTGTGTTTTGATGCCACGTTTACATACACACCTCACTTCTCTGACTGGCATCAAGTCGTCCAGCTGTCCACTGATGGTCAGCTCACTTGTACTAAAGGATAACTGAGGAGGCTGTTTTGAATGAGAGTTTTGACAGTATTTTAGGTGTGATTTCATTCATCTCTGCTCCGTTTGGTGAGGACTGTTGCGGTGGCCTCATAAAGCTGGAATTTATGTTTTATCAGAAAATTGTTTTCCATCAGCATGTTTTCATTTTCACAGGAGCGAATGTTGATTATGAGGTGTGGATAACCCCGACACAAGTGGTTTCAGAGCAGGAAGCTTGAAGAAATGTGGCAGTTTAAAAGTTTTTATTTTTTAAAGTTGACTGCTACAAACACTTCACAATTTTCCTGACACAGTTTTCCATGGATGCAGCAGGTTCTTATTTGCACCTTCAAGGTTCTGATTGGTAGACTGTCCAACCAGAAAAATAGACAGTCCAACAGATAACAAATTATTAACATGAATAGTGTTCGGGTGGGCCTCACTATTTATGTTGCAGCTGACACACACAGTCACTGATTAGTGACTGTGTGTTTTTATATACGCTCATTTCAGATTAAAGACACGGTGACTGCAGTGGTTCTTGTAACTGACATGAGGATTATGTTGGTTTAATCAGGGAGGACTTCATTTCACATGGTTTCTGGGGCTGGGGGAAGGACAGGAGGTGCTCCCTGTGAGGCTGGGTCAGGATCAGGGGGTGTTTGTTGACTCCTCGCTCGTGCCAGCAGACATCCAACAAGGGGCAGACTTTTCCCTGGAGCTCCAGCCTGAAGCTGTAGATGAAGCCCAGCTCATCGGGACTGTCGGCGTTATAGAAGGTCAGACTTCTGCCCTCGTAGTCAAGGAAGAGTCCCACCCGGCGGGGGGGGCACGACACTGGCAGCACCACCCTGGGTGAAGCGAAGGCCTCGTAAACCCCATCCTTCAGTCCAATCAACCACACTCCACAATCTGGATTCTTCACCAGCTTGGCCTTACGATTGGTCGTTCCTTTGATCAACCCAAGACGCCATTTAGGTTTGTTACCCACCTGCACCTGGACGGCAAGAAGAAGCAGAACAGAAAGCAGAAAGACAGCAGCTGTTTCTGACCTCAAAAGGTGAACAGTTTGAATGGCTCATGTATGTAATGTAAATACAAAGTAAAAAGTGTCTGCTGCCATTCATCGCCTACTTCGTGCTACCCTGCGTGAACAGCAGCCTTTACCTCCCAGAAGTGTTTGCCGGAGGAAAAGCCTCGGTTGGCCAGGACGCAGTAGCTGTAACTGAACCTCTCTGGATTATCAGGAAGTCTCTGCGGCAGAGCACCACAGGTCACCACCGTGTCCCCATGACGGAGCTCCAACATTGGGTGTGCAGTCTGAGGATCCAGCTTCAACGGCTCTGGTGCTGCAGGAGGAAGAGCATCAGCAGGAAGAGACAAACAAACAGAGACCTGCAGACAGACAGGTGATAGGACAGACAGGTGCACACGTACCTGGCAGGACTTGTCGGTGTAATCTTTTCCACACTGTGAGTTTAATGTTGTTGTGGTTGAAACCTGGTTTAAAGTTCAGAGAGCTGAAGCTTGTCTCCTGCTTCTGCTGGAGCTCCTGAATCTCCCTGAACCTGAGGGGGAGGAGGAGCATATTTAACCCTGACTGTTTCGTCATTAAAGGAATTAACTGACAACGTGATTGTTACCTCGGAGCGATCGATCCATACTTCTGTAAGCAGAAACAGAAATAAAAAACAGGACTACTGATCAGACAGACATAACTGACAAATGTATAATAATTAGCACCGGTTTTAAGGATTTGATCACCAGACTGATTGCAGAGGGACAGTACCATGATGAAGCCCAGGTGTCCCTCATTGCTCAGGTCCTGCAGAGTGTTCTGGGCCTCCTGCAGCCGGTTCAGGTTCAGGTTTAGCTGGGCCGTCTGGTTCTGGAGGGACGAGATGAGGCCAGCAGCAGATGTCTCCACCTGCCGCATAAACCCCGCCTCTTCCACCTCCAGGCAGCGCCGCAGTTCACCAAACTCCTTCCTCACCACCCACTTCAGCACATCAGACTCGTTCTGGTTGGAGAGAGACAAGATCATGTTTTGTCCAACAGGTAGACATGTTGGCTGACAAAAACAGATCCTGTTTGGCCCTCGGGGTTTGAACTCTCTGTGCATCTTTCCTTTTCCCTGTGGACAGTTTTTAAAATCTCAGGGTGGACGGTGTTGTGATTCTGTTGTTTATCACTTGTTAATCTTTAACATCTCAGTGTAGATCAGGATGATGTAAATGCTCACAACATCCCACCACCACCACCACCACCACCACAACCTCCACCCTTTAAACCACAACAGTAAACATTGGCATCACCCACAGTGATCCTGGATTTGTTGTATGCCATTTTACAGATCTGATCCTCCACTTTCCGCTTCTGATGCTGGAACTCTGTCATCAAACAGGAAATGTCCTCCTGAGACAGACAGACAGACAGACAGACAGACAGACAGGTGAATCCATCCCCCCGGAGGATCCCGAAGCCCTTTAATACCAGGTGAGACATATCCCTCCAACACGTCCTACCACTTGGATTCACTTGGCATCCAAGAGGATCCTGCTCAGATGTTGAACCAGCTTTCAACATGAAGGAGCAGAGGTCCTCCTCTGAGCTCCTCCGCCTGCCTCTGAGGCTGAGACTGGACACCCAGGACCACAGCTTGGGACTCACTCCTGAGCCCAGAGCTTCACCCTCAGGATCAGCACCCTCTCACTGACCACAGTCCGACATTGCTGGCACACCTGTCCTCCTGCTGATCTCTGATGAACAAGACCGCGAGACCCTGAGTCATCACAGATTAAGCTTTTGTTGTCATGGAAACAGGGTAAACATATGAGCAGCCATGGATTAAGAACAAACAGATGCTTTCACATCTGTTTGCCATGCCATTTTCTTCTGCTGTCCGTTCGTAGATATGACTCAAAATGGTGACCAGACAACGTCAAACAGGAAGTGAACAGTATCTAACCGAGGGCAGACGGCGGTGAAGGTCACAGCAGTTGCCGTGTGTGGTATTACTGAACGCTACATGACATGGTGGACTGCAGTTAGTTGTTATGAGGGGATATTTGGTTCTCCGGTTGTTAATCTCACTGTTTGGTGATATGATGTCAGCTAATGGCTGCTTATCAACACTGTGTCAACAACACCAAACTGTTGCAGCTTTTACTTTAGTCACCAGCCAATGAAACCACCTGTTCTCAAGTCTGACTTAAAAGGTTTATGCAAACACAACAACATTTTTGTGAAAAATGATTTTGTTATCAGCTGCATTGCTGGTGTTGTGTCACCTTGATGCAGTCACAAAACTTGACATGGAGTGTGAAGGTGGGCTTGGTCCAATTCACGAGTACTGCAGTAATGAATACTGAATACTCATGGGTTGGAATATCAACATGTTGACATGCTGGTGTGATCCCATCACATTTCCTACCTTCACAGGTGTGATTTTGTATGTTTCATACCTTCATGTGGCTGTAGACGGCGCTCACAGGTGTGATTTTGTGTCCACGGTGAGCACCGATGCTTCCACAGAGGCCACAGATCACCATTCGTTCGTCCTCACAGTAAAGACTGAGCGGGTTGTGATGCTGGGGACAAGACTCCGGCTGAGCTCCACCTGAAACATTCACTTCCTGTCAGGATGAAGAAAATGTTGTGTTCATCACAACATCATTTGAAATAAGAGTTTAACGTTTTAAATATTTGAATTTGTCGAGTCAGATCTTTGCATGAGATCAAGAGCGTTCAAGGTCTCAGTGCTTTAGATTTGAATTTCTGAGTTTTTATTAAAAAGTGATCTGGGCTACACAATGTCGGACGAGTAAACTGATCACAGGTGTTTTTACCTGCAGAGCCTCAATGATACGAGCCAAACTGACGTTGGGAGGAGGACTGTCTCCGTCTACAGCACAGCGACACACAGGACATTGCAGCTGACCGAGTGGGTCCATCGTCATGGAGCGCACACAACACCTACACAGGTGAGGACAGAACGGGACAGGTGAGGTCCGGAGTGGACAGGTGAGATCAGGACAGGTGAGTCTCATTCATCCATCATACTTGCAGTAGGAGTGTCCACACTGTAACATCAGTGGTTCAGTGAAGATGTCCAGACAGACGGGACACCTGAGTTGCTCCTCCAGGCTTTGACGACGTTCCATGTCCTAACTGATCTCCAGCACTGGGACCAGAACCACCAGTAACATCAGGACCAGGACTACCAAGACTAGAACCACCCAGATTAGGACCACAGAAGCCAGCACGACTACTTCTACTATCCTGTAAGCAGCAGCACCAGTTCGGTGTGGGACCAGTAAAAGCAAAACCCCTCCAAAAAAACAAAAAACAAAGAATAAAACCAGAAACAGAACCTGCAGGACTTCCTGAGATCAGCACCAAAACAACCAAAGCGTCCAGTCTTCAGTTAACCTGTAGCTGACTCGACTTCGCTGTTGTTCCTGCTGCAGAGTGGATTTCGTTTATAGACTGAAGGCTGGTTCGTTTGATTTTTCTTGGATGTGATTGGATGGACAGACAGAGTGGGCGGAGCCATAAGCTGATTGGCTGTTTATGTGTGAGGAGTTTGTGAAATTATCTAAAATGTCACTGAAATATTTCAGAATTGTCTGGCAGAAAATCAACATTTCTTATTAATTTGTTTTTATCAAACGACTGTGGAGTCTGAGCAGAAACCATTAAGTATGTGAAATGTATGTAGGCGTATTATCATTATTATTCTTATCACCAGTAGTAGCAGTATTGGTAGGTCTATTACAATTAATGTTGTTAATGTTATTTGAATGTCTAACTGGGTCAGTTTAAACAGCAGTGTTTGATCTTCAACCGATCTGATAAACTGACACCTGAAAGTCACCTTCACCTCAGAAACAACACGTCTCCACGGTAACAGAGACGTACACAGTGAAACACTTCCTTCATAAAACACAGTGAGCTGTCCACCATTTGGACAAACCAAATGGTGTGATTATTATTACTGCAAAACTGCACTTATAGTAGGAAATATAAAAATAATATGAATCACAAATATGATTACATTTGCTAGTTGCAGTTTATTTTGATGTTTTTTTGTTATCATTGCTTTGCTTTGTGAGCAGCTTCTGAATTCTTATTAAATTATTACCGAATCAAGAGACTGAGACGATCAGCTCAGTGTGACCTTATGTTGTCTGACTTTGTTCAGCAATGACAAAACGTCGCAAAACACTTAGAACATTTAAAAATACACCACATAAGATAAATGACAAGTGTTTTCCACAAACTTTGACACTAACTCTGATTTAATACACTGCTCACAAAAATAAAGGGAACACTTAAACGACACAATGTAACTCCAAGTCAGTCACACTTCTGTGAAATCAACCTGTCCAGTTAGGAAGCAACACTGATTGACAATCAATTTCACATGCTGTTGTGCAAATGGAAGAGACAACAGGTGGAAATTATAGGCAATTAGCAAGACACCCCCAATAAAGGAGTGGCTCTGCAGGTGGTGACCACAGACCACTTCTCAGTTCCTTTGCTTTCTGGCTGATGTTTTGGTCACTTTTGAATGCTGGCGGTGCTTTCACTCTAGTGGTAACATGAGACGGAGTCTACAACCCACACAAGTGGCTCAGGTAGTGCAGCTCATCCAGAATGGCACATCAATGTGAGCGTGTGGCAATACGAGATGTGTCTGTCAGCGTGGCGTCCAGAGCATGGAGGCGCTACCAGGAGACAGGCCAGTACATCAGGAGACGTGGAGGAGGCCGCAGGAGGGCAACAACCCAGCAGCAGGGCCGCTACCTCCGCCTTTGTGCAGGGAGGAACAGGAGGAGCACTGCCAGAGCCCTGCAAAATGACCTCCAGCAGGACACAAATGTGCATGTGTCTGCTCAAACGGTCAGAAACAGACTCCATGAGGGTGGTATGAGGGCCCGACGTCCACAGGTGGGGGTTGTGCTTACAGCCCAACACCGTGAGGGACGTTTGGCACCTACCAGAGAACACCAAGATTGGCAAATTGGCCACTGGTGCCCTGGTTCCTCCTAATGCAAGACAATGCTAGACCTCATGTGGCTGTAGTGTGTCAGCAGTTCCTGCAAGATGAAGGCATTACTGCTATGGACTGGACTGACTTCCCCAGACCTGAATCCAGCTGAGCACATCTGGGACATTATGTCTCGCTCCATCCACCAACGTCACGTTGCACCACAGACTGTCCAGGAGCTGGCGGATGCTTTAGTCCAGGTCTGGGAGGAGATCCCTCAGGAGACCATCTGCCACCTCATCAGGCACATGCCCAGGCGTTGTAGGGAGGTCATACGGGCACGTGGAGGCCACACACACTACTGAGCCTCATTTTCACTTGTTTCAAGGACATTACATCAAAGTTGGATCAGCCTGTGGTGTGTTTTTCCACTTTAATTTTGAGTGTGACTCCAAATCCAGACCTCCATGGGTTAATCAATTTGACTTCTGTTGATGATTTCTATGTGATTTTATTGTCAGCACATTCAACTATGTAAAGAACAAAGTATTTTATAAGAATATTTCATTCATTCAGATCTGGGATGTGTTATTTTAGTGTTCCCTTTATGTTTTTTTTTTTTTTTTTTTGAGCAGTGTATGTTTTATCAGGTGCCAAATGCAGTCTCTTCAACTGAAGGCTTTAAGCTGATTCGTCGATGTCATGTAGGGATGCTATTTGAACAACAGGTGGCGCTGGAGAGTCGAGGCACTGAATGACGTCATCCATCGCTGTCAGGTGACAAAACAAGGAAAAAGGAAGACCGAGACGAGATATCCCGGATCTCCCGGGACCGATGGCGGATTGAAAACAAGCCTAAAGCTGAATTTTAGTTTGAAAGTATCAGCGCGAAGGAAGGTAAGAGCGGACTGACATGAACACGAGCTGACCGAGCTAACTGCTAACAAGCTGCTAACGTGCTGCTGACTGTCTGTAAATAAGATGGGCAAGATGGAGGCATGAAACATCGCGGTGTCCGACATTCATCTGCCTGAAAACTGAAAGGAGTCTGGCTCAAAGCTAAAGCTGCAACTCAGCGGCCACATTTAATATTGTTAACGTTTACAACAGGAGATAGATATAAAGTTATAACGAGTTTGTGGTCAGCAGTTTTAAAACTGGCCGAAAATGAATGTAGTTTGGCTCATAGAGGCTCCTACAGTGAGCCGTCAGGTCAGACTCCGTGTGGTTAAAAGCACAGTCACACAGGTAAAACTGGATTAAAAAAGAATGAAGACTTAAATTTGATGAAATTTAGCTGGAGTCTGGCACAGACAGAGTAATGGAGGATGTGTTATATGATTACTGATTTGTTTCTTTTTGGTACTGATAACATGTGGGGCATTTATTGATTGGTCTTTCGTTACTTCATTATTATTAATCACATTGATCATTTCCTTTAGCTGTGGAGGATGATGAGCTTCCAACCTTGGATGGGATAACGTATTGATTATTGACCTGTTTCTTGCACATGTATCGATTGTTGGTTGATTATAGATTATTGTTTTCCCCCCACAGTATGGAGGATGATGAACTTCCGTCAGCGGATGGGATGGGTGGGCATGGCTCTCTACTTGCTGCTCAGCGTCATGCTGGTGTATTACGTCTTTGAGGTTCACAGCTTCAGTCTGGAGCGCGTGCAGAGGGGCGGGACCAGCTCCTCGGCTCCGCCCCTCACCACCAGCTGGTCTCAGAGCCTCAGCGCTCGTCTGTCGCCGCTTCCAGTCTGGATGTGGGCATCGGTCTTCCTGCTGCCCTACCTGCAGCTCTTTCTTTTCCTCTTCTCTTGTACAAGAACTGACCCTCGAGCAGTCGGCTACTGCGTACTTCCTGTCTGCCTCGCCCTGCTCTGCAGCCGTCGCCATGCTGCCCACAAGCCGGCTAATCGGAGAGACCCGCCACTCATCGACACGTAGAGGGGCGGGGCCTCAAAGAGAGGACGATGCTGTTGAACAAACTGAACTGTTTGTGTCGATGTTTGTGATGTCACTTCCTGTGTGCCTTTAAACAATTCAACAAACACTCCTGTGGGAACCCTTCGCCTTGTCTGAGAGGAGAAGAGTCCAGACCGCCCTGAGCGCCGACTGCCAGGATCAGCAGCCTTCCTGTCTGTTCCTCAGTACAGACCTTTCACTCTGCAGCTGTCTGTTCTTGTAACACCAGAGAAATTTGTGCCGACTGCTGTGTGGCGCGCCTCCTGCTGCGTCTGTGGCCAGTTTAACCAGTTACCTGAAGCGTCAGTGCTGTTGCTATGGTTACCTGCAGCTGGAGGTGAAACTGGGGCACAGTCCGAGCACAGCGCTCGCAGTTTTTTCTTGCTCGGTGAGCGTGTCAGCAATCAGACGTGTCCACGGCGACTTACAGAAACGTCGCAGCACAACACACTGCAGGTTGTGTTTAAACAAATGTTCTGTCAGGGCTGGCAGCTGCCAGCCACTCAAAATATTTAATGAGTCACATGACACATACTGATTACCAGTTAACTTTATTACATCAATAAAATGAAAAAAAAACCGTGTAGTTTCACTTTGTTTTATTGTGAACAATAAACATTTACAGAAGTGAGTTCAGAAAAAGACTGAAGAGGAGGAGGAGGAGGATCACATCTTGTCAGTTATTTGTAATGTGAGGGGTGAATGGAAGCAGACGTTTTCACAGCTCACACCTGATTCCTCTCACTGTGTCACAAACTGTAGTAATTACCACCAAGACACACAGCGTTTGTACAAAAAGGTGTTAACAAGCGCCCGGTCTGCTTCTGGACTGGATGTGACAGAAGCTGAACTGTGACAGAACCTGAACTGTGACAGAAGCTGAACTGTGACTTACGATCACCAGTTCTCACTCATCTCATCCAGCAGGGCAAATTCTTCACTGTAGCTGCTGAGTTTGTCAGCCAAATAATGACATGATGACTGATGAAGAGGCAGACTGGTTACAGAGATGTAGTTGCTGTGAGTCATGTGACTGATCACCTGACATCATCTTCAGTCCAGTCAGTGATGATGTCGTCCTGTCTCAGGTTTTTCAAGTGTTTTCCATGTCCTCAGGTGTTCCACGTCTTTTAGGTTTTAGATCTTTTAGCTGGAGGTTGTAGATCAGAGTTCTGAGGCCCCTTGTCTTCATCACTCTCATCCTCCTCATCCCCCTCCCCCTCACCTGCAACAGGTAAAACGGTTGATTCAGAATAGCTTTTCTGGTCTCACAGAACTGACAGACACGCTGACTTCACAGTCTGGAATTAAACTCCACCGGCAGGTAGCAGCCTGTGTCCCACGCACTGAAATGTTAGCAGTTAGCAACAGTGAGCTCACCTTCTGCGCAGTCTCCGAGGGTTTTTTCCCGCTCCACCAGCTCGCTGAGAAGTCTCGACACATTCTCGTTCAGCTCGTGAATTCCGTGGATCAGTGATGCCAGATTATTTTCCACATTAACGCTCACGTTCTCCCTCAGTCCGTCTCTGAACTTCAGCTCTGCAAACACAGCCACGGCCGCCATCTTTGTCTTAACTTCCTGCTGTCGTCATCACGCACTGTTTGCTGCCTTCAGTTACCCTCCTGGAAATTGACTTTTCGTAGGAATAAGAGGATTGACAAATCATCTTTTATATTATTATTATTGTTATTATTGCTGTTGTTGTTGTTGTTGTTCATGTGGCTCATGTGACCATAACGACTCACATGAAGTGTCAACCCCGCTAGTGGTTAATACCTGGGACTCAGCATGTGCCTTAGACTTGAAGAAGCCTTTTGGATGAGAGGTGAAACATCTTCTATAACCCATCCGGATATCCGGTTGCCTTCGCTTTCAGCACTTCGACTGTTTTTGTTGTCTAGGATCAATGCATAAAATTTGTCAATGATTCATCATGATAGATGATCAAATTGTTGAGACTAAATTGACTCAAGGTAAAGATAACGTAACGTTGACAAAAAGATAGCAGCCAGCTTTATTTGTCACATTGTGCTGTTGAAAGGACAAGATGTTGAAAGTGATGGTGTTTGTGTTTCTCTCTGCAAGAACTCGGTATGGGTTTTATTTTACATTAAATTAAATTAAACAAGTATATTGGATGTGCTTTCTGGGGACACCTGAATGCACCGCAGCACGTCATTAAAGTTGATTTTCGTCATCAGGTCAAAACAGCTTATTTTCCATCAAATTAAAACAGTTTTTATCCTCCAGTCTGACTCCTTTGATTCTTTGTATTCATTTTATTTCTGTTTCTAAACTTGCTGACCCCTGACCCCAGAATCCCGCCAAATACGATTTACGGAAATAAACCGGAAGTTGTCATTAGCGCTAGCACCAGTTAGCGGTTTGACAACAAAGATCGGATCAGCTGATCAGGCGGAGCTGGTTATTGATTGTTACTGATTAGGTTACTGGCTGGTTTACAGGCGGATCACGCGGTGCAGACAGCCTGCTTAAAGTTCCACTCTGGTGTCTGTTTGACTCTGTAAGTTCGTCTTTTTATTCACGTAACTGTGTTGGTTAGCATTAGCACGGAGCCGACTCGCATGCTTCTCCACTGATTAAGCTAACTTATGCTAACTGAAGCTCAGTGCAGCTCAGCTCAGCTCAGTGTGTATTGATTGTTTCCTGATCGATCGGCAGCTGATCAGACTGAACTGATCTGATCCTAAACGTTCAAATGAAAACATGAATCCGATTTTGTTGTTAACATGTGAGGGGACAGCAGCGTAGTTTCTTTGTCACAACCACATTTGTTTTTCTGTGCTGTAGTTTCTAGTCGGAGACTGCAGACTGAGGATGTCGGAGGAGCAGACGGTGTCTCTGGTTGATGTCCTGGAGGAGGATGAGGAGTTGGAGGAAGAAGCTTCGGCTGTGTTGGCAGGAAGTGACTCTGATCACTGCTCATATCCTCAGGTTAGCACCGTTTCCTCTCCCATCATCCCCGAAAGAAACCAAAGGTTTTAGATTTCATTTACAACACAGTGCAAAAATAAAGAACAGGAAAAACAACAAGAATACCTAATAACGTTAACAACCAAGATACAAAGACACAGCAAACTCTCAACAATCTTTTGTTTGACACACCTGCAGTCTGTCCTCCCTGTATGAGGAAACAGCCAGTCTGTCACAGCAGCTAAAGTTTCAGTAAAATCACTGCAATGATCTGCTGCAGCCGCTTGTACACGAGCATCAAACACTGCATGTGTGTGGGACCGTCTGAACTCTGAGGTCACGCTTTGTCCTGGACGACTTCTGTCCAGAGTTGTCTCTGTGTTCTTCTGGGTGGACGGAACAATGGAAACCCTCTCAGTTCACCTCCACGCTGACTCTGACCTCAGAGGGTAACGTGGAGTTAAAGTGGAACCTGACAGGGTTTGTGGCACAGCTGCTGGACAGGATCGAATTTTTCCAGGTGTAGCACAAAGTGTCTGCTCGGTGTATACATCAAATACTGCATATACCACAGTACTCAGTTAAGATTCTGATACTTTATTTGGTTACTTATTTTATTCAGGATTCTTGTTAGTTATTACTGTAGTAACTTCTGTCCTTCACGGGTTCTCTGAGTACTTTATATCAAACACAAAATAACTTTCCTAAAATGTCTAAAATCCTGTTTACACTTTGTCATGTTGGGGTTTTGAGTGGAGCCTGATGAGGGACAAAATTTAAGCAATCTTTAAGCAATCTGCAACATAATAGAATATATCCAGCGTGTTGAGTGTGTGCGGTCCTGCTGTAACCACACCTGACCAGCAGGTGGCTCCGGCACTCCGCTCATTCTCATTCTTGGAGTCCGCTGAGTGTTTCCTGTGTGTGTTTCAGGGCTACGTGAAGCGGCAGGCTCTGTATGCCTGCAACACCTGCACACCAAAGGGGGGAGAGGCAGCAGGAATCTGTCTGGCCTGCTCATACAAATGTCACGAAGGACACGACCTCTTCGAACTGTACACCAAGAGGTCGACACTCACCTTTAAATACATCGTTTGTCAAACATCGTCCTTCATAATCGGCCGATGCTCAGCTTAAAGTTTTACGTTACAGCGATGGATCAGTCGACCGGCCGAAAAACCTACTGACTGTTAAAACAACTGATGAGTTTATCAAAGTTCATGAAACCATAAAAACATTCAAACTTTCTGTTCAGAAAATGATAAAACTAATAATCTAGTTTAATCTGGCTCACTCTTCTTCTCTGGTTTCTGTAGGAACTTCCGCTGTGACTGCGGAAACAGGAAGTTCACAGAGCTGCAGTGTAAACTCTACCCTGTGAGTTCACAACAGATCACACACAGCACATTTAATTCAGGCTTACAGAATTCTTTCAGCTTTCTCCTGCTGAGCTCAGAGCTCCCCCAAACAGCTGCAGGGCTAAAGTCTGCACAGGTTCATGTTAATGTGTCTGGACGAGAGCGACAACTGTGAGTCAAACGCTGAATACTGGCAACAGCAGGCTACTTCCTGTGTTACCGTCTCTTTAAGTGTAAAGCAGCGTTGGAGAGTAAAATGGAGCATAACATGACATGAAATGTTTGAGGTTTGCAGCTCATGGTGGGTTTTCCTCTCCTCAGAGACTCCACACTCCTGCTCTCATGTTTGTCTTACTGCAGGAAGATTTGATGATTCCCACATTAAAAGTAAACCAGGTGGTTCCACAGTGCAGGTTCAGGTCAGGTGTCCTCACGTCGTGTGTGTGTGTGTGTCACGCAGGAGAAGGAGGAGGTCAACAGTCAGAACAAATACAGTCACAACTTCTTTGGAGTCTACTGTACCTGCGGCCGGCCTTACCCGGACCCGGACGACCAGGTGAGCCGCACAGCTGACCGTCACCCGACTGTCCACCTGTTCACAGGCTGTCCTCTTGTTCCTTCATGAAATCTGTGTCTCTGTGTCTCGGCTGTGTCCAGGTGGAAGATGAGATGATTCAGTGTGTGGTGTGTGAGGACTGGCTGCACGGCAGGGTGAGTTCTGGACACGAACCTGGCAGCAGGACCCCTGAAACACCTGAAACACCTGAGTGCCGCGACATCACAGTCCTGAAGTTTCAGTAGTAACAGTCAAAGAGCTTCTCCTTCAGGCTGTGTTCAGTTCAGTCAGCTTGGCCTGGTTTGCAGAGCCTGCTGAGCTTCAGGAAGTGACTGACTTTGCAGCTGTGATGTGCTGTGGCGCCCCCTGCTGGCTGACGGTCACTCTTTGTGTTTGCAGCACCTGGGCTGTGCGGTTCCAGACTGCGTCGAGCTGCAGGAGATGATCTGTGAATCCTGTATGAACAAAAACCCTTTCCTGTGGACCTACGCCGCTCACCTGGCAGGTGAACACAACTTATGCTATCACAGTTGAAAGATTGGATCATCAGCTCAGATATTCAGCATTTTAAGAATTATGTGAATGGTTGTCTTAAATGTTGATAAAATCAGCAAATTTCAGGATGTGCTGCTTTAGGTTTGATGCAGCTGCAGATGTAATCGCTCCCAACATTCACAGCATGTTTTTTTCTCTTGTTAAATAATCTGCTTCAGTCCATACTTGTTGGTGTTGAGCTTCTCCGTAGTAACAGAACTGTCAGCTCAGACAGGTGATCTTAACAGGTGATCGAGCAGAACAGAAAAAGGCAGCTGAAGGATTTCATTGCAAAACATGTAATAGAGATGGCAGCAGAGAGCCGGGGGTCTGGTCCTGATCAGTGAGGGGCTGAGGGAGCAGGGATCCAGATCGGACCGGCAGGCTCAGACAGACAAGTGAACAATCCAGGTAATCCAGATGTGGAGACAGAACATTGAACCGAGTGGTGCTGCGACCAGGTGAGGACAGGCTGTCAGTGCAGGGTACTGTAGGCTGCAGACAGGTGCGCAGCGAGAGCTGAGGCAGGAGGGACGACATACGCACATTCACCTTACCCTCCCTGTACTTCCTGTCCAGTTCCAGGTGCCGAGTTGCAGGTGAAGGAGGAACCAGGAGCAAACGAGTCAAATACTAACCTCCCCAACAAAGAGGAAAAGGTGAGACGACTCATCCTGGTTCCTGGTCTAACTGGTGACTCGTCTAGCTCGGTACCATTTCATTACATTAAATTTATTTAGCTGATGCTGTTATTCAGCTCTGGATCAAAGTGGATCACGCTGGGCTGCAGGCTGTGATCTGATCCCAGAGCAGCAGCGGAGCCCCCAACAGTAAAGACAACACAAACTCCTGAGTGTGAAAACACTGAATGAATGTTGATGAATTAGAATGACGGGAATCAGTCGTGTTTGACTTTGTGACAACGCGAAGGATGAAGACTGAAGGCGGTCGGGTTCTGTTCTGCACGTGCTCAGATGACACTTGAACAGTCGGAAACAGCAGGACAGTTTGTTTAAAGGAGGACTGGATGTCTTGACTGGTCCAACATCATTATCGTTCAGGCAGCAACAGAGCTGATCTGAGCTCAGTTTGTTTATCTGCTGCAGTTTCCTGTTGCCACTGAGTGACCATCAGTAAACATGATAAATGCTGTGTTCTCCGTCTGCGCCTGAACACCACATGGCTTACGCCCGCCTGCCCGCCGTGTGACATCACGTTCTGACATTGTCAAATCAGTTGAGAAAACTCTTAAAACATCATCAGACTCATAAACTGTTGTGTTGTTGTACAAACTGAACTGAGTTTAGTTTTGTTTGTTTGAGTCTGATAATGAGTTGATGGCCAGCAGCTGTTAGCAACTGATTACTGATCAGTTTGAGTCATAGAGACGAGCAGTAACATATCACTCTGATCACTGTGGCTGATTAACGATCAACAATCTATCAGGGTGATGATGTCATCCGGCCCAGCTGTAAGCGGAGCCGCGAGGAGGCGGAGCCGAGCTGTAGACTGAAGGAGCTACGTGCGATTGGTCAGAAAAGAGTCCGGTCAGGAGCTGTGTTCTGGCCGTCAGCGTGGCGCTCCAAACTCTGCTCCTGCAGCACCTGCCAGGTGAGATTCTGTTGGCTGAAGCGGCGATGATGTAACCGAATTGATGAGTTTGTTTCTCTGATGTCTGATGTCTGATGTCTGCGTCCCCAGGAGACGCTGTCTGAGGCCGGTCTGTCCTTCCTGCTGGACGAGTCAGACACCGTCCTCGCCTACGAAAACAAAGGAAAGAACAACGAGCGGACGCAGCAGGGACACGACCCTCTGATGTCAGCGCTGGACAACCTGAACCGAGTGCAGCAGCTCGAGATCATTCACGGTACACAGAGTCCACATGGAAGCGGCACAGAAACGTATGACACTTCCTGTGTGTGTCTGTGTTCTCTGATGTGTGTGTGTGTGTGTGTTTCAGGATACAACGACATGAAGAGCGAGCTGAAGGACTTCCTGCAGAGGTTTGCAGCAGAAGGAAAAGTGAGTTTAAGACTGACGATGACCTTTGACCTCCTGCTGACATTTGAGTGTGTGTGTGTGTGTGTGTGTAGCTTCGATTATCATTTCAATCACTGATCTATTAGCAGAACTATCAACTTGTTAGCCTGTGAATATTCTCATTCACCCAGGTCATGGTTATCTCAAGGAAATTCAATCGAATGCAACTGGACTTAGTTATTTGTCTTTGAAGACGTTTCACCTCTCATCCAACTTGTTCTTGTATCAACTTGTTAGTAATTCAGTCCTTGAAATTGAGGGAGTCGATCATGTGACTGCTGTCTGCTCTCTGATAGGTTGTGACTCCTGAGGTCATATGACTGCTGTCTGCTCTCTGATAGGTTGTGACTCTTGAGGTCATGTGACTGCTGTCTGCTCTCTGATAGGCTGTGACTCCTGAGGTCATATGACTGCTGTCTGCTCTCTGATAGGTCGTGACTCCTGATGACATCCGTCAGTTCTTCGAGCAGCAGCAGAGTCGTAAGAGACAACGAGTTGATGCAGGACACTTTTACTGCACCTGATGACCTTTGACCTTCGACTGACCTTCGGATGACCTTTGACCTCTCTTGACCTCCCGACTGGGTTGCCCCCACCTCCCCCCACCCAATCTTTTATCCTTTTCCCGTTTCCTGTCGTTTTGTGTTGTTTCCTGTCGATGTTGTGGATCTTCTGGAGGTTTTAAAGTTTTTATCTTCGGTTTGTTTTGAACCTTTCAGACTTTTTAACGTCGTCTGTTTCAGAGGTCACCAACATTCGCGTCTCTTTCCTCTTTCCTAATAAAACCGAATCAACAACATGAAGTCTTGTCATATTTGAGGATCAGTCGGTGCAGATCGATTATCAATGACGTCACGGTAATGGATCTCTGATCGATCTGAAAATCAACCTGAACCCTGTGAGACCGACCACGAGCCTCCATCACTGATGTCTGCAAAGACTTTCATTCCATATGCTTTCATTGTACACCAGCTGCATGCGGTCTCGGTAGACTCTAGTCAGGTTTATGGAGGTTTGTTACAGATATAACCTGTGATCTATGATTTCATAGGAGTGTGCTCTGCTCATTTTTAAATTGATATGTGACGTCACGAAACAAAATCTGGTTTAATCCTTAACGATGAGTTTATTACCAGGGGTGCACATAACTGGTGCGCATGTGCACAAATGTTAATAATACTCACTTGTGTTAGTACCTTTGCGTACTTGACCGTCGCGTCATCAACACCACGATCTCAGGTGGTAGCAGTTATGTGCACCTCTGAGGTCTTAATAAATCAGTTTCAGCATGTTTAAAATGACACCACTCGTCCTTTAAAACATGTTACATCTCTGAGGTAACTCCAAATGTTCCAAAGAGATTAAATATTTCCCCAGAAATGTGTAAGTGTGAAGCAGAAATACTGCAGTGAAGTACCTAAAACCTGTGCTGTGGTGCTTCACTGCAGCTTCGTGCTTCATGTCACAAACTGTCTGCTCTCATGCTTTCTGATGCTGAGCAGCAGGTCTGCCTCTGCACATCAAACAGCACGTTAACCCGGGACAGACGGGTGGTCTGTCCCCTGTCACACCACCCGTCTGTCCCCTGTCACACCACCCGTCTGTCCTCCGTCACACCACCCGTCTGTCCCCTGTCACACCACCCGTCTGTCCTCCGTCAGTCCTTTTCTTCTCTGTCGGCTGTTGGTTCTGTACTCGGCTGGACTGTTCACAGGCTTTTCACTGACTCATTTCACAAACACGTTTCTGATCACTTTTATTGATGTCTGATTGGTTGTTTTTCTGCTGCAGTTAAACTCAGTCTGATCTGTGAGTCAAACCAACAACTTTGTCTCAGCTGAGACTCCTCGCTGATCAAAAAATATGAATCATTCAGTCAGAAGTCTGACTGTCCAATCAGCAGGCTGCTCCTCCCCCTCCTCCTCCTCCTGCCCCTCCTCCCCCTCCTCCTCCTCCACCTCTGCTGGTCCCTCAGACTCCAGATTCAGTCTGACCGAACTGCTCAAAGGGAAAACATCATCATCAACAAAACAAAGTAAGCAAACATTCATTCAGCAGCAGCCAATCAGGGTCCAACAGGTGCCGCTGAGTGAGCAGGTGCTGGTTGCCGCGACGATGGTGAGCGCTGTCCTGAGAATGATGGGAAATGTTTCTGTGTCGACTCTGACTCGTCCAAAAGAAATCCTGAAGGAGACAAAGAAGACAATCTACAGCAAACCTCCCCGGAACAAGATCAGCGCGGCGGTGAGTGTGACGGCCAAACACGTCAGCAACGGACTGAACGATTGGCCCGTTTTCATCACAAGGACAAAACATTTTCAGATGTGATGAAAATCACTTTAAATCTGTTTTGATCGTTTCTTGGTTTTAATGCACTTTCGGTTTGTCCTACTGTCAGACTGCTGCATCAGAACTGATCGATTGCAACTACTGATCATTTAAAGACGCAGTTGAAGCACGTGAATTATTTGGTCTTTTTCTTGTTCTTTATCGTTTTTGTGTCGATGTTAAGTTGACAGCAGCAGACTGACAGTTTGTTGGAACAAAAAGGATGCGAAAGACAGAAAAAAAACAGGAAAAACTACAGAGAAGAAGAGACTGAAGCCCCGATTTAACACCAGATTTAAGACTAAAGACGAGACAAGTCTGTCTCGTGTCTTTGTCTTCATTGTTTTTCTGTCTGGATGATGTCGCCTGCTGATTCTCTGCTCTGATTGGATGTTTCTTTGTCTCTGACAGCAAAGTTTCTTCGTCATGTCGGTGTTTGCCGTGGCCATGCTGACTCCAGCTGCCTGGATCCTTCATCACCTGCCTGAGTACCGCCAGAGGGCCCGCCAGAGTCCCCGGACCTGAACGCCACCTTCATCATCAGCATCTGTGTATCACAAACATTGGATCCATAAATGTCCTAGATAAAAAACCCACATGTAATAATCAGTTATTAAACATTACTCAGTCAATCAGGCAATTGAATTAAATGATTTTATGTTGAAACAGGTTTTACAAAATAAAAGTCTGAAACTGTTTCAGTTTTAAGGTGACTGAAGCTCCTTATTTGATTAAAATGTCATAAATATTTATTAGGACACACGTAGAACAGAGGTGTCATTTCAAAATAAGAGCATCTCTCTCATTACGGTCCTTTATTTTGTTAGAAAGCCTTTCCAACACGTTGAGCTGGATGCTGGACGTCGCCTTTCTTTCTGTTTCTTTGGATGTCCTAAAGTTTGTGCAAACAGGAAGGGTTTGTATGTTTAAAAATGAAGTTAAAGCTTCATTTTGTGTGTTTGTGTTTGAGCAGGAAACGTCTCTATTTGTTTGGTTTGCTCTACTGGATTTACAGACTTAATCACTTCCTGTTTGAGAAAACCAGTTCCCACAGAGATGCCGTGATTGAAACTGACATCATCTTCATCATGTTTGAAAAACGTCTTCATCAGTTTCCTCTGAGTTCGAGAGGTGGTGAGACGACGTCTTCATCATCGTCGTCATCATCATCTCCCGGTGAATCTGAACAGGTTTTATGTTAAAGATTAAGAAAAGACTGAGTATGAAGACGCGCCTCCTCTGCTGTCAGGCCAAATGTGATGTGATGGCTGCTGCAGTTTTGATTTTCACAGCACATTTAGCTTTAAAAACATACAGTTTTTATGCACACATATATAGAATCTCATTACTCAAACTAAATATTTTGTCCTTAATGCACACAAGTAAAGTAAGTCAAATGTTTATTTAAATCACAAATATGTCAGGAGATTTTTAAGTGTCTTAACAAAATTAGGACAATAATGACAGGAAGATTTCAGTGTGTTTTACTTTGTAAAACCTCAATAACGTCTTCTGCATGATAGAAGTCAAAGCTCTGATAAAACAAATTATTTTATCATTTGGTTGAAAATATATTATGTCAGTGTCTGATTGGCTCAGACGGGTGTGTGGGCGGGAACTCGATACCGCGGCTCCACCTCCCGATCGCTGCTGCACAGACTCTGGCTCCAAATGACGTCACCAGGACAAGATGGCAGCGCTCGTATCAGGGACTTTTTGGCTTCACTTTAGTACAGCGGGAGGAAGTGGAGACAAGTCGGCCATCTTTATTCAAGTCAATGGTGACAACAAGTTGTTTCCAGTAAATCTTGGGGTCGAGGAGAAAATTTAGATTTACTGAAAAATAAAAACGTCTTAACAAATAATTGTTGTCTATACATAAAATGATGAAGTTATGCCACATGATTTTCCTAACAATAAACATTTAATGACAGTTCAGTCACTTGCACTGAACGGGGCCCCCATGGTTACTTCATGTGTAGCTACTGCCATCTGGTGGCGTCTGTACGTTACTACAATCTACACCTGGCTGAGACAACACACACACACACACACACACACACACACTGTGACTGAAACAGGACGGTGTTTAAAATGGATTGGCTGCATTAATTAATGTGATAGAAATGTTGCAGGAGTTTGCTTTTCCCCAGTCTTTGTTTGTTCGTGTTAACCACACCCCCTGCCATTATCTAAAGCCCAAACTACCAGTTTTTAGGATGATTGTTATTATATAGGACATGGTTTCTCTTTGAATTTCATATCCTTCCTGACCATGTTTAATAAGTTTATGACCTTAAACATTTTAATTTGTCAAAAGAATTATCTTGAGATGTTTATGAAGTTAGAGGCAGCCTGGTGCTGGGCGCAGTTTGGATTTAAACAAAGAAGGCTGTCGCTGTTTAGAAGCTTCTCTGGAGACGAGCGTTAAGAAAGTGTCATGACGATACATAACGTGTCGATGAGTCACCTCTTCATGACTTTATAACACACAGTGCAGACGATCAGGAAGAAGAGAAACGATGCTGGAGCGATGAGGAACACCAGCAGCTGCAGATGTTCAGAGTTCACATCTGGAACAGCAGAAGGCGCCACTGAAACAGAACACAAACTGGAAGGTAAAAGATGCATTCAGGTCAGTCTGAGTTGACACTTTTATTTGATCATTTTAAACCTCTTGTGTCATGTGTCAAACTGATCTGCGCTGTTATAAGACACCAGACATCCATTGTTGATCGCTGCTTATCCTGCTTCGCGGTCAGTCAGTCACAGCTGACACTGGACGAGGGGTGGGGTACACCTGGGCAGGTGGACAAACAACCATTCACACTCACATTCACACGAGTCACCAGCCAACCAACCTGCGTGTCTCTGGACTGTGGGAGGAGACGATTGCTCAGTTCAAAGGCAAACTTTCAATCTCGAAAAAGTCTTTCATTTCCTGTGTGTGTTTACCTGTGAAGGTCAGCTCTCTGGGAGGAGGAGGAGGAGGAGGAGGAGGTGGAGGAGGAGGTGGAGGTGGGGACGGGACATAAATATAACCCCTGCAGCTCATCTCAGTGGCAACACGTGAACACACCCTCCAACTCACCTGTCCGACGGGAGAGGGAAATCATGTTTTCTCAGGACAAACTGTGCAAACACGTAAAACGTGTTGATGTTAAAATATTTAACATTAAATTGTCATGAATAATATTTTTAAACAGATCTTCAGCTCTGGCACTACTGAGACTTGTGTCCTGGGTTTCACCTCTCAGGTCACACACAGTCTGCTGTAGGCGCTACCTGCAGACAACAGTCAGGGCTGAAACGAGTCCAGTGTCTTCAAGTTCAGATCATTTAATCGGTAATTCTACTTCTTCTCCTAAAACTCCCAGATGAAATCTGCCACATTGGCTGAGACGTACGTGCACAGACAGCATGCTTCAGCTATTGTCAACTTAACTTACAGAATAAATCAGATCTCACCTGAAAGAACCCGAAGATCACAGTGAGGAAAAACTCAGCAGTATTATGTTGAAAACAGTAAGACTGCAGCACATCAGACCCGAATCCTCGTCAGTCCAGAGTCTGGATCATCCAGCAGCTTTCTTATCCTGAAACAGTGCAGGTGTTCTCTGAAGTGTCAGTGAGCAGGGAGGATGGGGTGAGGAGGGGTGACAGCCGAGAGCTCCTGGTGCGTTCAGGAGCAGCTCGGGATTTTCTGGATGCAATCAGACTGCGGGATGTCAGTCTGTGGAAAAGTTCATGAAAACATGTTTTTATTGACGTATCAGAACTTCCGTTAGCGGAGAACGTTTTGTCACACCCTTTTCTGTGTCTGACAGGAACAAGAAGCCTTCGCTGATAGGAAACCCTCTGACTTCCGCACGTTTAACCTCCTGTGATGTTCCAGCATGGACTGGACTTTATGTGCTCTTGATGCTGATTACTTCACTGTTTTCAGGTTTAATAAAAGCACTGTGGGTCATAGATGGCTTCAGGACATTCTGAAGTCCGAGTCCATTTCTTAATGAGATCACTTTGACAACACGATGAACAAGCTTCATCCAAACGTAATGATTCCTCGTCGCAACAAAGAAGCTTCACTTCCCACGCAGTTACTGTCCTTTTAAATTCAGTGCAAGTTAGATCTGCTTCATGGTGTATGAAAGGTGTGAAGTCATTATGACCTCACTGTGAAGTGGCCTGTTGTCAATTGTCTGATTATCGATCGAGAAGAAGAGACGCGATCAGAGGAAGCTGTGTCCGCTGCAGACTGTAAAACTGTCAAAGTGCTTTAATCAACACGAGAGCAGCAGACATGAACTCATTTCTGTGTTCTGTGGGCTCTTAAAAGCTCTGACATCATCATGTATTCAATCCTCTGACCCCACTGACGATTAAACTGATGCTGAGACGCCTTCAGAAACATGGCGGTTGAGTTGCATCAG
Source organism: Scatophagus argus (assembly GCF_020382885.2). Lineage (NCBI taxonomy): Eukaryota > Metazoa > Chordata > Actinopteri > Scatophagidae > Scatophagus > Scatophagus argus. Next base: position 586,482 of record NC_058511.1, on the reverse strand, counting down.
ACGGCCCTTAGCTGGAAGGCGGCAGGAGAAGGACGTGAATGCAGACACCACAGAACAACATGTTGCAGCAGCCTGACACTGAGGGGAAAACATGCTGGTAAGACCCTGCAGGCAGCAAATCACACGTCAGTAGCTGAGAGTCAGTATCCCTGACTTCTCAGCGTTTCCCAGTGCATCTGCTCAGGACAGACATGGATGTACACTGAAGTATGTTTCTGAAAACCTCTGAGAAGAGAAAGAGTTGACGCAGTGACCGGATGTTGATTCATGTTTGATCAGCAGCTTGTGTTCAGACGACACTTTTACTAACTTCACTGTGTGGACAAGACACACACTCGGTTGTTTTTGTCTGTGATGCTGGTCCTCCAGTGCGACATCTAGTGGCAGTGAATCTCATTTATTTTACCTAAACAAGTTGTTATCAGTAAAACTTTATAGCACGTTTATTGTCAAATTCACTTTCAGCTACATGTTTATTGTGCATAAAATAAACAACAAAGGAACATTCAGGGAGTATTTAGGAGGAGTTTTAACTCCTGGAAACATCTGGTACTCTAAGGGGGACCTAAAAGCTCTTCTACCGCAGAGAACAATGTGAACCAAAACACTGGAACAGGAACGTCATCATCCAGAAGCTTCTGTTCACAGGCACAGCTTCCATCTGTACATCTGGAAACACCTGGAATACATTCCTGGATTCACTCCTGTCAAGAAATACAACTCAGACCACTCTGTGACAGAAAAGAGACAGAAAAAAAATAACGATGTGCAAATTCATTCAGTCCGTTCATGTTTTCATGATGTGAAAATTTTCTGCAGCTCCTGCAGCAGCCAGTAATCAGTTCTAATCAATACTGTCCCTTCAGCAAAATGAATAAACTGGTTAAGCTGGTTGAAGTGTATGAACAGGACAGTTTTCTTTCAGTAGTCATCCACAGGTAACTCCTGGTGGTTCAGGAAGCGGATCAGACCTCCAGGCAGCAGTAACTTGTTCACATGTCGACGTTCGACCAGCTGCAGAATTCGCACCCTGCAGAGCTGCAGCAGCGGCCGCGGAAGTGCTAAAGGAAACCAGACATATCAGTAACATCACTGGGAATCTGTGGCACAAACCAGTAATATCAATATCAGCTAATTATCAGGTGAGGTACTGACCTGCTTTGTCCTTGATAACACTCCAGTCTGCATAGCTATTCAGATGTTCCATCAGTCTGGAGCAGAGAGTCACATGACCAACGTAGTCCAACAGTATGTCAATGATTGGCCCTGCCCACCGACAGATACTGGGGGCCGAAATCATCTCACAGAACTGTCAATCAATCACAAGACTGTCAGTCAATCACATAACTGTCGATCAATCACAAGACTGTCGATCAATCACAATCTGTCAATCAATCACATAACTGTTGATCAATCACAAGACTGTCGATCAATCACAAGACTGTCAATCAATCACATAACTGTCGATCAATCACAAGACTGTCAGTCAATCACATAACTGTCGATCAATCACAAGACTGTCAGTCAATCACATAACTGTCGATCAATCACAAGACTGTCGATCAATCACAATCTGTCAATCAATCACATAACTGTTGATCAATCACAAGACTGTCGATCAATCACAAGACTGTCAATCAATCACATAACTGTCGATCAATCACAAGACTGTCGATCAATCACAAAACTGTCAATCAATCACAAAACTGTCGATCATTCACACAAGTCATGCACTCTGAGCGCAAAACAAAGTTACGTTCAGCAGAAAATGTTGCCATTTTGACATTTCGAATAGACGGTTACCTGAACGCCTCGTCTTTGTTGTGACTCTGACAGGACTCTCTCGGTGTAGGTGATGTCACTCCTCTCTGATCGTCTGGTATTTATTGGCGGATGAGGTCTGCTACCATAAACACAGTCAAAGCAGGGGAGGGCGTGGCCTCCGTGGTCCAGCAGGTACTTGAACATGGGCAGGTACTTCATGGAGAACATGTAGACGGCGGGGAAGGTGGTGGGGTGTGTGGGGATGCAAGCATTGATGTCGGCCCCGTGCTCCACCAGCAGGGTGACGGTTTGGATGCAGTCCTGCCTCGTCGCCACCATCAATGGCTTGAACATGTCCAGGTTTGGGTTGGCGCCGGCCGCCAACAGCATGCGTACGGCGTCAATGTTGTTGTTGATGACAGAGAAATAGAGCGCCGTGCTGCGGCGGTCCTCGTACAGCTTTGACCGTTCTTCAGATAGCTGAGCATTGACATCAAATCCTGCCTCAATCAGAGCCTCCAGGACGTCATCGCGATTACGCTCAGCAGCAAGGTGGAGCGGGCTGATGCCAGTCCGCCGGATTCTGGCCTTACTGGTTGCTCGGATCAACATGGAGACAATACTGGAAGCAGGAAACATCACAGGAATTAGACCAGACCCACACCCAAACACAGTCTTCCTCAGTAACTTAGACAATAGTTATTGTGCCTACGTGTCACTTCCTCTCTGAGCGGCGATGTGAAGCGGTAACAACCCAGTCTTCCCAGGCTTGTTAGCATCAGCTTTCTGAGAGAGGAGGAGCTCCACGACTTCTTCATGTCCATTTTTAGCTGCTTCATACAGAGCGGTGGCTCCATCTGCGGCCTGAGTGTTAATGTCGGCACCTGCAGGGAGATACATGAAGGACGGGGGTCAGGCGGAGAACATCCTTAAATCAGAGCTCTGTCCTTTTCTGTAAGGTCGTTACACACAGCTCTGAGAGTAGCACCATCCCACTGCAGGTGGCGCTGCATCGATAAAAACTAGGAGGAGGGTGTTCTACGCACAGATGAGCAGTAATGACACATGGCTGAAGGTGGGAATGGAGGGTGGAGCATTTTCAAACCCATTGAAAGCTGTTAGCATCAACAGCTGTCCATCAACTGTTAGCACAGTAGGTTCCAGACTGGAGGGTTTATGACTCCGGTGATCAAACTTTGCTGCAGTGATGTAGAAGTGCACTTCAGGATGTGCCAGCACGCTGTGACATCACTGTTTGACCACAGGAACAAGAACCTGAAGAGGAACTTCATACCTGTGTTTCAACCAGGTGGAACAGGGACAAAGTTCAGTTCCTGCTGCCTTATTTTTGGTGCATAGAGCATCTTTGTTTCTGCCAGCTTTTGCAGCCAAAGTTCAGTGTAGTCGAAGTAAACTGAACTTTAGCTAAACTGAATGTTGAACCCAAACACACTGAACTCTGAACATTCAGAATCTCGTGACTCTTTATCCTACACATTATGTAACTCTAACTGGTGTAAGACTTGAGCGATATTCAGGCCACTCCATGAGCTGCTGAGGATCTACAACTGAGCAGCTGGTTTTGAGCAGTTAGCAGGATAAAGATGAGGTAAACCATCTGCTTCATGTACCGTGTTTGAGGAGGAAGCGCAGCGCGGCGAGCTGCCCGCTCTGAGCTGCGGTAAAAAGTGGCGAGATGCCGTACACATTGGTCAGGCTGTGTTTGGCGCCGGCCTTCAGCAGCATCTCACAGATCTCGACGTTGTTTCGACCCACAGCTTCCTGCAGAGCGGTCCAGCCCTGAATACAGTGAGTGTTCACTGCCACCCCGTGGTTCAACAACACCGCCACCAAGGCCGCACTGTTCTTCTCACAGGCTGTACGGGACGAGACAGAGTCAGTAAAAGACCACCTCAAACCACGGGAGTTTATCAAAGGAAAAGCTCTGACATCACTTCCTGTGGGTTTTACCTTTGTATAGTGGGGTCTCTCGGTCGTAGTTTGGGATGTCGGGATCCGCTCCACTTTCCAGCAGCATCTGAACGCAACGTAGCTGCTCTTTGTTGACAGCAATGAGCAGCGGCGACTCACCGTGTTCTGTTCGTTTGTTGACCATCCCCGGCTGGACTGAGCATTAAAACGGAGAGACGACTGTGAGGAGTGTGTGTGTGTGTGTGTGTGTGTGTGTGTGTGTGTGTGTGTGTGGGGATTATGTCTACCTGACAGCAGAACTTTCAGGCACTTGTCCTGGCCATACCATGCCGCCTGGTGAGTGGCGAGCCAGCCAGGTTTACTCGGCAGCATCAGGTTCGTTCCTGGACGCGTCGCCAGCATTTTCACTCTGCTCACATCACCAACACGGATCGCTTGGAACAGAGGCTCCTCCTCCCTGCAAAGAAAATACCCATCAGCCACCTGTCTCACCTGTCTGACATAAGGCTCAAAGCACAGACAGTATGAGAAGTGAACAAAGCTTCCTGGTCTGCAATGCATTAAACCTGCAGTCTCCCTAATGTCCAGCAGGGGGCGACCCTGCTGGTTTCAAACAGAAGTCTGATTGTGTGTGAGCTTATGAGAAAATGAGTCAGCTTCTCACTTGATTTCTGACCTCAGTAAACAGTTTCCTGATGAGCTTGTGCTTTCAGTCACTGGTTTCAAGTCTTTTTTACTACAGCAAGTTGTTCATTTAATGAATTATGGTCCCATTCAGAGTCAAACAGACCATAAAGGAGGAGATGCTTTAGGATGGGCCTACCTTGTTCGTGACAAGTTGGAGTGTCAAATAAAATAATTTTCACTTCAACTTTAACTTCATGTTTTTTCCTTATTTCCCTCACAGTCTGTCAGTCCATAGACGTCCTCTCAGTCACACCAGGAAGGACACAAGCCGGCTCACATACGCAGACAGGTTTTGAACAGAACTTGACTCACTCTTCAGGTTCTGGAACGATGTGGACCAGACTGCCGTCAGCTCTACGATATGCTATCATCCTCTTCCCAGAACCTGTCATGAAGTGACTGACTGTCCCATCAAAGGTCTTCCTGCCACAAGACAGCAGCCAATCAGAGCACAGGAAAAACTGTCCTACTTCACATCCCACTGTAACACCTCCAGTAGTACATCCACTGTGTTGTTTCCATAATCTGGTCTATCAGACCTGTGTCCACTGACCTCTGCTCCCCCTGTCCACATGTCCATTTTCACATCAAAACAACATTTTAATAAGCTCACTGTCATCAGTAAACATCCGCCCTCACTGCCTCCATCATGTGGTCAGGACTCATCTGCAGCTCCAATAAAAATCAGCACAGAGAGACCAAAGTTAATAAAACGTTTGATCCTCGACTTTGCTCAGGCTGTTTTAGGACTGATTTCAGTATTCACGTCTTGGCTGACTCTCTCCTGGTATATTCAAGTCTCCTAACGTTTTCTGGTAATCAGAAGCCAGTGAATGTGATCTTCTGACAGCCTGTGATCACCTCCTTTTGCTCATCACTTCTGTTTCCATATCAGTAACTCTGCTCACTCAGACTTCATACTGATCCACTTCATGCCCTCCCTGACACATGGTCCTCTGACTGCTGGACTCTGGGTCTCCCTCCTGCTGCTCGTCATTCGCTGGCCCCCCTGACAGAAATAAACTGAGCTTTTGGCTTCTGGTCTTGGTGTTGCTGTCATGTTAAGCTCTGCCTGTGAATGTGATCTGAGGTACGAGCTGATGCTTCCTGCACCACGTGATAAAGCTTCAGAGTTATGTGGTGTTTCTTTATGGCTTCTTGGAAAGTTATCATCCTGCTGATCAGTTCTGTTATTAGTTAATCTGCCTTAAGAACAAATATTGGTAATAATCATGAATAGTAATGCTGATAACAGAACAGGCTGGACTCATGTCTGTATGGACCAACTCAGACAGTAGAATACTGGAGGATCATGAAGACAACATGGAGGAGGAAAACGGACATACGGATCAGGAGGCTTTTCGCTCGGTGGGTTTGGAGAGCTGTAGTGTGCAGCAGTCTGGGCTGCAGGTGGATTGTGGGAGCTGTAGTGTGCAGGTGGATTCTGGGGGCTGTCTCTGGGTTGGTTGGTGCTTCTGGCTGCAGGGTTCAGGCTGCTGCTGTCCGGTGGACGAGGAGGGGTGCTGGCAGCGGCGGCGGCCATGTTGCATTGTGCGTCGGTCAGACTGCGCTCGATGGCGAGCTGCAACAGCTCGTCGTCGCTCAGGTTGCTGTAGACAGAATAATCCTCGAAGGCCAGACTGGGAGCTGCTGATGCAGAGCGAGAGATGCGGGTTGCGGGCTGCCACAGCTCCATGATGAAGCTGACGGAGCTGTGAGGTCAGACGGTGATGAGTCTGAAACAAGAGAACCACAACAGCAGAGTTTCATCACTGCTGACCAAAGTAAAGAAATTCTGTCAGCCTGTAAACACTGGGAATGTTTTATACGTTTGGTGGATTGTCAGGCAGGTCAGTCTGAATCCAACTGCTAACACACTAAAATGACACGCACAGCACAATTATTTAAACTGAACACAGAGAGCAGATAGATACTTTATTGATCCCGAGGGAAAGTCAAGAAACAAAACCTCTTCTCAAGTCTCCAAAACTCTAAACACATTTTCTGCTTTACACACATTTTACAACTCAAAATGGCACTTTTTAAATGCACTGAAGTTTTCTGCATAAGACACAACAAACTGACATAAAGTCACACGAGCTAATTAGCCGATATATGTGCCACCTGGCCAAATACCTCAATGCTTAATTGTTACCACTTCAATCAGGAAGTAAGCACTACATAAAGACCACAGGTGAGCACCGATTGTTTGTTTTTTTTCACAAAAACAATGGAAGACAGAGAGAGCTGCAGAGAGAGGACGAAGGAGAGGAAGAGGGAGGGTGAGAATGAGAGGGGGAGGAAGAGTGAGAGGTAGGGGTAGAGCTGGATGAGGGCTCAACCTAGGAAAGTCACTGGCCACAGAGCCATCATAGATGTTCCTGGACAACGTGGTGGGAACATCAGAGTGCGCCGCCATCTCCAGTACACATGGTGTCCTCCACCGCCATGCCGAGCTTGGACCACACAACACAGCCCATGTTCTCAGAAAAATAAAAATAAAAAAGTAACAGCAGAATGTGTGTGTATCTGCAAATATTTCTGTGCATGTGAACAACCTGAAGAATTTTCTACAGTTTGAACGATTTTAGTGTTATGGCAAAGCTTGCTAAAGATGAGTGAAATATGAAAGAAGTTTGATTGGCGCAGAAGTTTGATTTTGATAATGTTGATAATGCTATATGTGGCTTTGGTTGCAGTGCTTCATTTTGCAGGACATATGAGGTATTTTGGGTTTGGGTGTTTTAGCAATTTAGAAAAACTGTAAATAAACCTGAGTGAACTGTAATGACCTGCACAGCCTGTGGGGGGCGCTAAGCAGGTTTCATACTGGTTTCATAAATAAACCAGTAAGCCAGCTGATCTTTAACCCAGTGACACCACAGTGTGTCCTGATACAGAAAAACTACAAACCAGCTCGACTCACTGCACAGCACAGCAGTCACATACAGCAGATTAAACTTCAAAATAAACTTTATCAACAGTGCAGCTGACAGTGACATTCAGTGACAACACAAAGTGACCAAACGAGTGAAGCTCTCACCTCCTTCAAACGTGTTTCTCTACAAATCCAGCTTTTCCTGTGAGTCAGTCCACAGACATGTGGTTTGTGCGTCCTGTGTCTGTCCTGCTGACCGACTGTCTGTCCTGCTGTCTGTCTGTGTGTAATGGGGGCAGCACATGACGCTGTGTGGACGGGGTTGGGGGGATACTTGAGGTTTATTTTAAGGAGCTGCAGTCTGAGCTTGTTGACCAGTTGAACTCTAATGTTACAGGCACTAATGGAGGCCTCTAAAATAAAAGCCTCTCAAAGATTTAAACACAAAAACATAATTTCTGTAAGAAGATGATGAGGTGTTTAATGAACTGAGTAGTGGCAGATTAGTCTCAGATAGTTTCTGTCTGAGTTATGTAACATTTCCTGAGCAAAATGTCTAAAAACGACTGGACTTTTGTTAATTCATTTGTTAGCCAGTTAGCCTGGTAGCCCGTGAGCCGACTGCCTGACCCTCGTCCTGATCCACAGGGGTGCCCAGTGGAGTCCCCGGGAGCTCCTGAGGCCACCGCCGCCTCCTGCCGCCTCAGGGCCTCCGTCTGACAAGCTGGTGAACTACAGTATTATTATCATCACACACTGAAACAAAAACATTAACTGATAAACTGACCCAGTGGTTGTCAAACTTTTTCACGTCAAGGACCCCAAAACTGAAACAGAGTGCAGACCCTCAGCTGGGGAGGAGTTTACGTGTTTCATTACAGAAAGTGTAAGAAACCCCTGAGAAACACGTCCTCTCACCGTGTTACTAATGGACAGAATTATGGTGAAAATAAATGATCCGACCTGGAAACACCTGACGGACTCCTGGACCAAACTTTGAAAACCCTGAATTAACCAACAAATCAGACGGCTGCTTCTAACCTGGTTAAACTCAGAGAGAGAGAGAGAGAGAGAGAGAGAGAGAGAGAGAGAGAGAGAGAGAGAGAGTGTGTGTGTGTGTGTGTGTGCTTTATTTTTAGACAGACAAGGGCAGACAAGGTTGGAGCTGAGCTGCCTGAAGATTCACGTTTAGAAGAAAACTTTATTAAACAACAGAGAGGTGACAGTAAAGAGTTTAAACAGTTTGATCATATCAGTCATACAGGGAGGTAAACCCGTGTGCACCTGTGTGTACCTGTGTGTACCTGTGTGTACCTGTGTTCACCTGTGTGTATCTGTGTGCACCTGTGTTCACCTGTGTTCACCTGTGTGCACCTGTGTGTACCTGTGTTCACCTGTGTGCACCTGTGTGTACCTGTGTTCACCTGTGTGCACCTGTGTGTACCTGTGTTCACCTGTGTGTACCTGTGTGTACCTGTGTTCACCTGTGTGTATCTGTGTGCACCTGTGTGCACCTGTGTGTACCTGTGTTCACCTGTGTGCACCTGTGTGTACCTGTGTGCACCTGTGTGTACCTGTGTGTGACATACGAGACGTCGACACTGCTGACGCTCGCTCATCCTGCGACTCGTCGTTGGTCTCTGAAGTCCCTCGTGAACTTTCTTCTGTTTTCCTGTTTTAGTTGTCAGAGTTGGACTTCCTGAGTGGAGGCTCTGAGGGCAGAAGGTGTCGTCTCCACACTCTGCAAAGCCCCCGTTTGTCATTCTGGGTCGTATGAATAAAACTGGGAGGAGCTACAGACTGCAGACTTCACGTTAGTTTGGATGTTTACTCCTGTTCCATCCACATGTCAGGATGTCTTCATCTGGTGATTTGGGTTTTTGTTTGAGTGGGGGTTCTCGGGATGATGGTGAGGATGATGATGATGTGCTCTGGATGAAAGTGTTTGTCAGCTGTGGTGCGTCACATGAAATGAAAGGGACAACTTGGCGCTCTGAAGGTAAACAGATAATGTGAGGCCGACCTCTTTAAGTCTGGCTCAACCTGCTGCTGAATGTGGGATCAGACTGGGACTGGAAGCCGCCGAGGTCAGCGGTGTTTATTTCCTCTGCCTGAAGCCAAAACATTCACGGAGAGCTGATGAAAATACGTCACACACAACACTCACTTCTTCTTGATTTTTCATATTCCTCACGTCTGGTAAACACAAACAGACCTGAATGTGATCAGCTGAACAAACATATTGACAGAGATCAATAACGTGTGTATGATCAGTGTTCTTAGCATGAACTATAAACAGATGCCACCGGCTCTTTTTAAACGTTTGTGCCTGTGGTTCCACCGGTCCCTCCACCATAACATAACCTGAACCTTTATGTAACGTTAGCTGTAAGCTCACACACTTTAGACTTTAACGTGACAAAAACACCAAGACAAGCAAACCAAATGAGCAAAACAATATCTCATGTTCATATCATCATCAAAGCCAAGAACTAAACTGGTCATCTGTCTTTGCATTTCAGAATAAAAGCATTTCCTGTTGAGTTATTGCCATCAGCAGGAAACACATTTTTATCATATATTTAGTGTGAATATTCTCAGCTATACAGCGTGAATCGCATTATTATTATTTTATTCAATCAACTGACCCAATGACCAGTCAGTTAATCAATTACATTAATTAAATCAATTAATAATTTAAGGTTTTAAAAATGGGCCATGATGTGCCATGTGCTGAAACTCTCAGTCTGAGGGAAACCTCAAGGCTCTGCACTGTGACGAACATCAGGTCGTGTATTCATCATCATCATCATCATCATTCCAGGCCCGTTTCTGCTTCATCAGAAAACTAAAATGATTTGTGCTTGTTCTTTAAAACGTGTGTGTGTTTTGTGTGAACATTGGACCGGTATGAGCGTGGTTCATCATGACGACACTTTAACGTACTGTACTTACTAAGCAGGACTTTGAGAATGAGTTTGGTCCCTTGATTGCATTCAGCCGCTTCCATGGAAACCGGGTGCCGATCACCCGGTTCCGGTCCGGTCCGGTTAGCCTGGAAGTCGCAATGCATATTTAAAACACAAAATGTAAACTTCGAATACTTTGCGCTAAAATGTCAAGATATGGTCTTGAACGCGTCTAAATATCTGTGTAAACTGATTTTCAGCAGAAAAGGTGGGTTTTGTTACTCTTTAAATAAAGTTTTTAACGTGCAGGGTGGACGCCATGATAAAAAGAGATCGTGCTAAATATCTGCTGTTTGAGGATTTTCACATTCTTACTCATTCTGCAGTTTTGGATCTGAGTTTTGAATGTGATCTGGCAGTCATGTGTAAAACGTCCTTTAAGATGTCTGGCGTGATGAAAATGGGCCGAAATTAAAAGTGATCCTTTTGATGCAAGACAGCCTTCGTCTTTCAGCTGCAATTGGTTACTGAGTCACCGAGCGTGGAAATAAGAGTTAAAACGCAGATTTTTTTAAACCGAGTCTGGCTTAACGTGGAGGGGGGCAGAGAGAGAGTGGATTTGGCTCGGAAGCGGTTCATGTGATGGTCCCTGACACCAGCTGGCTGTTGGGATCTGCGCCCTGCTCTCATACTAACGCACTGGAGGACTGTATTCAACAGATACTCTTCAGAACAGTGGACATATCTCCGACATAATTGCAGCTCGGAAGACTAAATGTGCGCCGATTGGAAAAATGGACAGCGATGATTTGTGAGGTATTTGCGTTGAATCTCTGACAGATGCTTTATTTGCGGATGAGCGAAAAAAAATATTATATTATTAGAATTCTGAACGGAGTCTGGTGTGACGTGACACCGCCCCCCTCCTCCCCGCCCCGGACAGATCGAACAGGGATCTCCTTGGAAACGGTTGGTGACAGTACCCACCACCACCACCACCACCTCCACCCCGTCCTCTCTCTCCTCCTCACCAGGGATGGTTGGTACTGAGATCGGCCGCCTGCTCTCCCACTAACAACCGAACTGGGACATTTTCAGGGCGCAGATGTTCTCCAGCAGAATGACTCTGAACCAGTCCAGCCTGCTGTACGGACAGCTGGAGGATCTGCAGGAACTCGCCTTCATCGAGAGGCCGATCCGCAGGAGTCTCAAGGTATTTTTAACGTTTCACCCTGAGATTTCATAGATATGACAATGAAGCTGTCCGCAGAGACAGACAGGTGAGGGCGGTCATGTGTCCAACACATGTGTGACATGTGAAGTGATGATGATGAAGGTGATACTGTTGTGTGAGTCAGTGGGAGGAAGATCAGCAGCCTCCATGCAGGAAGCAGAGGGGAGACCCGCTATCTGCGCAGCATGACGCAGTTTCTGTCTGTCTGCAGTGAGACAGACAGGCAGACAGACAGTTTGGAGCTCAGCAGGATCTCCTCTCCTCTCTGTCTGCATGCAGTCAAAACGTGATTAACGCAGGAAATGTGATCGATGTTTATATTAGTTTTGGTACGACTGAATGATCAGTTTCTAAGTTGTGCCCTGAACACAGCAGTGACGACACATCTGATATGAGGACAGACGTGTACAGAGCACAGGAGGACGTCATATCAGTCAGTCATCACGTATTTCTACAGTTAACTACAGGCTATAGCTGAAGTATAAATCATCAAAATCGTAGTCAATAATAGTAGCTATCAATAAAGTCATCAGTTTCAGCTGATCAATATGAAATCTAACATTAGCAAAAACAGATTAGAAAAAGAAAGAGTCAAACGCTGCTGTCCCATCAAAGCATTCAAGAGCCAATCAGGTGTTCTGGATGATAATAATAATAACATGATACTGAATCATGACTGTAGATGTGAATCTGATGTTTATTGTCTTGATTAATCAGCTCGTTATTCTCCAGCTCGATGTCTTCAGGTGTTCTGTTTTGTCCAAAGAGATTCAGAGAAGAAATCAAATATTCACGAAGGTGCAGCTGACACGTTTGTCACTTTGACATCAGTAAGGACGACTGATGATCAGATGCTGTTCACCTCCTTCAAACCTCCTGATGAGACGCGCTGATGTCACAACATGTTGACCAGTTTGCTGTTTTTTCTGCCGTCAATCCTCACAGATCGGCTGAGTCATACAGCTAAATCATTTTGAAAGTCACACATTCTGAAAAGTGATCACGTGGCTCCACATGAACTGAATTTATCCATGTGTGTCTGGTCTGAAGTGGGCGGAGCCACTGACCGTGACATCACAGTGTTTCCTGTTTGAGTCCAGCAGGAGGTTTTGTTTCATCTGATCGTCTGATTAAACTTCGCTGATCAGCTTTCTGCTGTTTAACTGAAGCTTATTTAGTTAAAATATTAAAGCGTTCAGAGTCTTTAAGTCACATCTTTGACTTTTTTGTAATTTATGTCACATTTATGAGACATGAAGAAAATAGAAGTTGACCTAAAAAATGTTAGAAGTATTTTATTCAGATATTTCATGTCAGTTATGTTTCATTTAATCAGACCCAAAGATTTAGGAGGAAAAATGATCAAGATGAGAGAGGACAAAGACATCATCATCATCATCATCATCATCATTCTACTGCTTCTCCTGCTCACTCAGAAAAACGTGGGGGTGTGGAGGGGCGGGACTTCGACATGATGGTGATGATGATGAAGATGTGAGGGGGCGGAGCCTGGGTGTCCTCTGATGGGAGAAACCCAGACGTCATAACGACGCAGTCACACACCCCCATCTCCTCCTACACACACTACAGTCTGCATCCGTCCAATCAGCAGTGATTCTGTGTGTGTGTGTGTGTGTGTGTGTGTGTGTTACACTGCTCCCACACCACACTGTGGGAAACAAAGTGAATAACATCCTGAGAACAGCTTTTCTTTTATCTGAACTTGTGCTAATCGTGCTAAGGATGCTAACGAGTTGCTTTGGCCTCCACTGAGTGAAGCACATTAGCACCATTAGCACCATTAGCATGAGCAGGATTCAGCAGCTCATATTAACTGTGATGGGTAACTGAGATCTGTGGAACTGATCCACCTCTTCCTGTCACTGCAGCCATTTTGTTTATGGGACTTCCTCTGGACTTCCTCTGTAGAGGTGTCCATGATGCATTCACTACTGGAAGCTTTTATCATGAATTAAACAAAAACTTAAACTCAAATTGCCTATTCCTGAGTTGTCTGACTGTGTTTGCTGTTTCCTGTCAGACGGCGGAGGAGATCGATCAGCTGACTGTGGATGAAGACCTGAACGACATCGAGAGGGCGGTCTACCTGCTCAGGTAGCAGCTGGGTGCTGTGTCTCGCTCTGTAGTTTCAGAAACTAACAGCAGTCATGCTAACAGATGGTTTCTTCCACTGTGGAGCAGAAACAAATGTTCACCTGCAGCAGAGAGTTTTTCTCATCGTTTTTCAGTCGGTCCAGAAACAGTCAGAGTGAGGAAGAAAACAGATGAATCCACAACAAATGAAAAATCTTTTATGGGTAGAAGGGTTTCTGCTGTACGGAGTCTAAGGTGAAGGAAGAAGGTGGGTGGAGAAGCAGCTCAGTCCTTTCCTCAGACCCAGCAAACTTTGAAGCCAATTAAACACTGAAGGTAATAGTAGTGAGATCCCAGAGGCTCTAAACTAGTTCACTGAACTCATTCAGCGTCTGAACTGAAACCTGTCACAGAAGCCGGACTGAAGCTGCAGGACTCACGGAGTCTAGAATGTGGAGAGAACTCAGGATTTGAACTGATATCACCTGAGGTGATCGATCCATGTTCGGACCTGAGAGCAGGTCACTGATTAGAGTCTTTATGGTTGAAGTGCTGGCTCTTTATTGGCTCAGATCCAAATTCAGGTGTTTCATTTTTTACTCTCAGTTGAGCTGTGCTGAATGTTTTCACTCGTGTTCTTCCTCTTGTGTTGTCAGCGTGGGTCAGGAGGTGCAGAGAGCGAGTGTCATCAGTAACCTGCCAAGCCTTGTCCGCCAGAACCCAGCGGAGACGTTTCGTCGGGTGGTACCAAAGGTTCGGGTACGTACGCAGTAACATCAGTTACGCTGTCTGTCAGTGTTCTGTCACATCCCTGAGCATCAAATCCAGACCCAGCAGGGACCCCTTACTGTCTGCTGGAGACACACCAGACTTTAAACGCTTCGCTTCATAAAACAAAACAAAAACAGCTCCACCGCAAACCCATCAGTATGAGACTGTCAGAGCAGCTGCACCACCCCTTGTAGTTTACAAAGCCCAAGGGGGGTGGAGGTCAAGGAGACCAGGGTTCACCTCCTGTGTGAAACCAAAACGTTCTTTTAAAACTTAGTCAAAGCGCTGCTTCACGTTAAGCGTGTGTTGGAAAGGCTGTGCCCTTAAAGGGTTTTCACATACAGAGCATCCGGACAGTATTCACACCGCTTCGCCTTTTCCACATTCTGTTGTGTTACAGTCTCATTCCAAAATGGATTCAATTCAATTTTTTCCTCAAAATTCTACACAAAATACCTCATAATGACAAAATGAAACAAGTTTGCTTGAATTTTGTTTCAAATTTATCAAAAATAAAAAACAAAAATATAACACGTACATAAGTATTCACAGCCTGTGATCAACACTTTGTTGAAGCCCCTTTGGCAGCAGTTACAGCCTGAAGTCTGTTTGAGTCTGATCCTGTAAGTTTGGGCAGTTTCTCCACCTCCAATGCAGAACCTCTCAAGCTCCATCAGGTTGGATGGGGAGCGTCGGTGCAAAGCCGTTTTCAGATCTCTCCAGAGATGCTCAATGGGGTTCAGGTCTGGGCTCTGGCCGGGCCACTCAGGAACATTCACAGAGTTGTCCTGAAGCCAGTCCTTTGTGATGTTGGCTGTATGCTGAGGGTCTTTGTCCTGTTGGAAGATAAACCTTCACCCCAGTCTGAGGTCCAGTCAGAGGTCCAGCCTCTGGAGCAGGTTGTCAGCAGGATGTCTCTATACATTTTTCTGCAGTCGTCCTTCCCTCGACCCTTGCTGGTCTCCCAGTTCCTGCTGCAGAACATCCCCGCAGCATGAAGCTACCACCACCATGCTTCACAGGTGAATTGGTATTGGCCAGGTGATGAGCAGTACCTGGTTTCCTCCAGACATGACGCTTGTCATTCAAGCCATAGAGTTAAATCTTTGTTTCATCAGACCAGAGAATTGTGTTTCTCGTGGTCCGAGAGTCCTTCAGGTGCCTTTTGGCAAACTCCAGGAGGGCTTCCATATGCATTTTACTGAGGAGTGGCTTCCGTCTGGCCATACAGGCCTGATTGGTGAGGTGCTGCAGAAATGGTTGTCCTTCTTGAAGGTTCTCCCCTCTCCACAGAGCAACACTGGAGCTCTGTCAGAGTGACCATTGGGTTCTTGGTCACCTCCCTGACTAAGGCCCTTCTACCCCGATCACTCAGTTTAGCTGGGCGGCCAGCTCTAGGAAGAGTCCTGGTGGTTCCAAACTTCTTCCGCTTGTGGATTATGGAAGCCACTGTGCTCTTTGAGACCTTTAATGCAGCAGAAGTCTTTCTGTGCCCCTCCCCAGATCTGTGACCCCTGGAGCCTATCCCAGCTGACTACGGGCGAGAGGCGACCCTGCACTGGTCGCCAGTCAATCGCAGGGCCAACACACAAAGACAGACAACCTCACACTCACACCTAGGGGGCAATGTAGAGCAGCCAATTAACCTAATGTGCATGTTTTTGGTATTGTGGGAGGAAGCCGGAGAACCCGGAGAAAACCCACGCAGGCACAGGGAGAACATGCAAACTCCACATAGATCAAGCTTGTTTCACTTTGTCATTATGAGGTATTTTGTGTAGAATTTTGAGGGAAAAAATGAATCGAATCCATTTTGGAATGAGACTGTAGCATGAAATGTGGAAAAGGCGAAGCGGTGTGAATACTTTCCGGATGCTCTGTACAGACTCTGACGGGTGTCTCGGCATCAGTCCCTGTCGACTCAGGATGTGAACTTTTATGGGTGGGTGGTCACTGTGAGAAATGTCAGGAGTGTTGCACAGGTGTGTCATTCAGGTAACCTGTCCTGCATGATTCAGGAGGTCCTGAACGGAGCCGCGGCAGAAATCCAGCTTGCGGCAGCAGCATCGTTTTTGACCATCCTGCAGGATGACATCATCCTGATCCACACCCACACCTACTCCATCCTGAAGACCGTCCTGCTACACCTGAACCACCGAGACACAGGTAACAACAGAAGACAAGTTTTGAAGTTGACACTGATGTTGCTGATGCTGACATTGATAGTGATGTCCGTGTCACAGTGTTGATGTTGATGTTGCTGTTGCTGTTCTGTGTTGTTTCACAGTTGTGAGCAACGCGTGGTTGGAGACTCTGCTGTTGGCTATCAACGCTCTCCCCAAGGAGACCATCAAACAGGAGGTTATCCAACAGTTACAACACTTCCTGATCAATACTTTGCACAAACACTCATCACTCATTACTGATCAGCATTAGAGCAGTTTAAAGTCCCAACTTCCATCCCCAAAACAGCCTGGGCAGCTCGATTAGGGAAATAAGATGCCCAGAAGACGTGTGTGTCTCTCTCTCATGTCTGCTTCTCTCTCCCTCTGAGTCAACCTGTCTTCTGGTTTTTAAGATAACTCAGTCTTCCTGTGTGTATTTACACGTCTCTCTCTGTCTGTGTGGCTACCTGTCTGTCTCTCTGCAGGTGCTGAACCCTCTCCTCTCTCAGTCCCAGCTGTCTCACTCTCTTCAGGCTCGTCTGGCCAGCTGCCGCATTTTAGGGAAAGTCGCCTGCAAGTTTGATTCTCAAATGTGAGCTGCAACACGCCATGAACACTGTAGTACTACATACACTGTATACTGTACACACGCACAACATCAGCCACTGTTATTTATTCAAATGAATATCATTAGTTGATTATGTGTATTCCTGTATGTTGAGCTCAGGTGTGTCATTCTACCTGCTCTGATAATCACTGGAGTCTTTCCTTTGTGTCAGAGTGAAGAAGGAGCTGCTGCCGCTGGTTCGTTCGTTATGTCAGGATGTGGAGTTTGAGGTCCGAGCCTGCATGTGCCGTCAGCTGGAGAGCATGGCCAGAGCAATGGGGTAAACTTCACCAAACACGGGGTCAAAGCCAAACACAAATCAAACACCCTGCTGTGGTGAGACAGTGCGTCTCCTGTCGCTCCCTCAGGGTGGACGACACCAGGACGGAGCTGCTGCCTGAACTGGTGGAGCTCGCCGAAGACGAGGAGAGCAGCGTCCGTCTCGCTGCCTTCGACACCATCATCAACCTGATGGAGATGATGGACAGCGGTGAGTCGTCAGGCGGAGCTGTGGTCAGTCAGTGTCAGCTTAAAGTTAAAGTTTCCTGAGACTGAGATCTCATGTCAGACAGAAAACAAAAATAGGTGACAAAGAAGCACACTTTGCCTTCTTACGGAATCAGTTCTAGGTGTAGTCGCCCTCTGTCAGCAGCAGTAAGTCAGAAGTCCAGAGATCTGCAAAGACTCTTAAATCCCCCTCCTCCTCTCTCAGATGACAGACTCCATGTCGTGGTTCCTCTGGTGATGTCAGTGTGCGACGTGTCTTCGCAGGCAGACGAGGCTGTTGTGGCTTCGTTGTCCTTCCAGTTTGGGAAGCTCTGCAGTGGCCTGGCAGGTGAGCTTCAACACTGGTGTCACACAGTAGAGACAGCAGAGACAGGATTAGTTGCAGTTGTAGGGTACTGGGGGTTGCTGAGATTCACACAGAGATGCTCTAGGGGACCTCGCTGGATGCAGAGGACAGTACCCGTGGAGTGGCAACCCCATGCTTTGGTTTCTAACTTCTTAAAAAGGGGGAAAGAAGCTGTGGACCAGAAGGTGGACCAAAAAGATTTTGGAGGGGTCACAGGAGTTTGTCCTTCCAGTCTGTCTATATTTCTTTTGAGAGCTTGGTCAAGGTTTATGTCCATGTCTCTTTAGGTATCTTGTGGGGGCTACTTTGGGAGTATGATGTACCAGGGTTGTTGCTACAAGTCCCTGTAGAACCAGAGAGAGAGAGATGTGCCTTTGTTCCAGGCGGAAAGTCCAATATGTTCTCAGAAGGTTTTGGACTCCAGCAGGGTTGTTCCTGATTTTCAGAATCTGAAGGTGCAGCATGTTGGTAAGGTGAGTCTCTGATGAGTGGTTGTTATGTTTCAGGGTCTTTGTCAAATGAGCAGAAAGGCCGGTTGCTGCAGAGGTTTAAGGTGTTGTGTCTCGCTGGTCTGCAGACTGAAGGAAACCAAACTGATGGCAACAATGAGTCAATGCTGATCCGCTGCAACTGCTGCTACAACCTGCCGGTAGACACAGAAATACACACACTGAGATACAGGACCCCAGAGTTCAGTTCAATCTTCAGTCCTCCAGGCGGTTGATGTCACTTTCCGATCTGTGTCTCTCTCTGTCTGCAGGCTATGGTGGTGTTTTCTGACTCTGCTCACTTCCTGTCTGAGCTCTACCCGAGTTTTTCCAGCCTTTGTTGTGACCCAGAGGTCAGCGTTCGACGAAGTGCTGCAGCCAGTTTCCACCAGGTCAGACAATAAACAACATCTTGATGATTTATCTGTTCTTACAGTCTGACCAGCAGCGGAGCTAAAAGGTAAAGTTTGTCGTGAAGGTGTCACTAGAGGAAAGATCTATTATGATCAGACCAGACTGAGCAACACACCAGGGTTCAATATACAGGGACACTGTGCATCAGTCTGTGCTTTGAAAAGCGCCCTTCTGTGATGTCACATGGGTCCCACCCCTTCCTGTTAGGTGGTGAAGCTGCTCGGTTCAAACATTCAGCTGGTCCACAAAGAGCTCCTAGTTCTGCTGCAGGACGACTCTCTGGAGGTGAGTCCGTGCGCAATGCCAACACTCTCAGATGTTGTTATTCAGAAATTAGTTTTGTATGTGTCCGTTTCACATGCCAAAGTCTTTGTTGTTGTTGAGGTGTTGGACGCTCTAATGAATCACCTAGAGGAAACTTTGGAGGTGGTTCTTTCCAGAGGAGACAACCTGACGCTGGACAACAAGGTAAGAAAATAAACCTCCAGCAATAACCTTAGTTCTGAGTGTAACATTTGTTGACTATGCTACGATTATACTCTGTCTGTCGCTTCCCTGTTTCTAAGCTTGGTTCTTTGTTGTCCTCTGGTTCCTCTATGTTCTCCACTGACTGCTGTGGTTCCTTCAAAGTTCCCAGAGCTGCTGTCAGCTCTGCTGTTAGCGGAGCAGAAGGTTGGATGTTCTCTGCGTTGGCGCCTGCATGAGAAGCTGCTGCAGCGTTACAGCTGCCTGGCCAGACTGCTGCCTGGAGAACTGCTGCACCAGAGCTTCTCCCCTCGCATCTTCATCATCCTCACCACCAACGTCAGCACTACCAGAAACAATACGACAAAACACAGCGAGACATGACACAATACAACAAACAGAGCAGCTGAACAGACAGGTGATCCCACTCTGGTTCTTGTTGTTGCAGAAGGTGTTGCCAGTTCAGAAGGAGGCAGCTCGGACGTTCTGCACGTTCCTGCGTTACAACCGCAAACAGGAGCAGCGACAGGAGATGATGGAGCGACTGATCCAAGGTCCGACTTTTGTGGTCGTTCAGTCTCTGGTGCTCTGTTTGTGATGTCACTTATAAATGGGTGACCTCAGTTATTTTCCATCACTGACACCTGCATTTCTGTCTCAGCTAAGGGACTGCCACTGTAGTGTGTACGAGACAGAAAACTTAAGATCTGTCAACCACTGCAGAACCCTTTCATGGCTGTTGGACAAAGTGTTGACTCTTCATCTCATTGTGTTTCTGATCTTTAGATCTGGCTCAGGGGCGGAGCTACTGGAACCGTCTGAGGTTCCTGGATGTTTGCGAAACAGCCACTGAGGTTTTCTCCAGAAAATACTTCAACAAACACTTCCTGATCCCAGCACTTGAGCTTGTCCATGACCCTGTCGCTAACGTCAGGTAGTTCTGACAGTCCAGTTCGGTTCTGTGCTGTGCAGCAACCTACACCATCAGAAAGCAGATGTAACACGCCCGTGTGCATGTCCACCTGTCTGTCAGGTACAAGCTTTGCCAGCTGTTGCCCAAATTGCGTTCATCTCTGCGCTTGCCGGCTGATAAGCAACTGCTGCAAAAGCTCGAGTTCTGTGTCCAGAAACTCCTCTGCAGAGAGAAGGACAAGGATGTGGTGGCCACGATCCGCAAGGTAACATCTTCACAACCTGAGACCAGTCCAGAACGTCTGTCTGAACACTCTGTAGGTCTGCATGAATAATAATCCACAATGAATTAATTGTGCTCACAATGTTTTTCAGACAGTGTTGGAACTGGACAAACTGGACCTCACAGAGCCTGTAAGCAGCTTGTTCTCATAAAGGACCAAAGTATAGAAAACATCTGAGGTTTTTTTTTTCACTTCTGATGTTCCTCCATCCGGTTTGTTGTGGTTTTGTAGTTTCACAAGAGGCAGGAGAGGGATTTACTGGACCAGAAGAAGGAAAAGGAGGAGACTCTTCTGCTGGAGATGGTAAGCCTGAACCATACAGATCACGTTCAGTCTGAATCACTTCAGTTCTGCATTGTTTTCATGATGTCTCCTCTGCCATCAGGAACATCTGGAGCGCCAGCAGAGTGAAGATAAACTGAACTCTGAAAAACATACGGAGAGAAAACGTGAGCTAAACTGTGATGTTTTACTTTTGCCTAAAATGATCCACAGAGGAGAGTTAATTTGATGATTTGTCAAAATAGTTCAGTTAGTCGTTTTAATTGATGTGTATTACTTGTCAGAGTTTTTTAATTAATGTATTCCTGCTTTTTAGTCCATTCTGTAAACTGTCTGCCTTTGACAGGAAGGGACAGTAAGACCAGTCTATCTGCTACCAAATCCATGTCTGTGTCTTCGTCTGGAGCCACCTTGTCCTCCTCCAGTAAGACAAATATATGACTGAAGACGAGCTGTGACTATGTGGACACTGAGAGAATGTTCTACCTGTGAACTATGAACACAGTTTTCTTCTATTTGATCTTGTTGCCTGTGGAAATAAGCAGCTACAAGTTCACTCTATCAGCTTACAAGGTGTTGACATGTTAGCATTGTTTGTGCTGAAAACAAGTGGTTAAAGTTTCAGTTTCATAAAAATACTCAGAACTTGGCACAAAATGAAACTGACTTTATGTAGCTCAGAACATTTCAGCTTGTTTGGACAGTTTAGGGATGAGTTGCACTGTGGTATTCGTGGTAATTCAGTACATACTTGACTAAGATAAGAACTTTATTGATCCCGCAGGAAAATTGTTGAACTAATTGTCGAAATTGTTGACTATGGTGGAGTTTAAACCTTACATCAATCGTCTCTGAAATTCAAATTGTGATGATGATGCTATTTGTTCTCCTTACAGGTAAAGAGATGAGGAAGGCTAAACTTTCACGGAGTCGGTCCCTCAGTAGTCAGCCAACGACATCCAAATCTACCAACTCAGACAGACCTCTGTAAGAACTGGTCCTGTTTAAACTGTCACCTCAACAATCTCAGGGTCTTCTTCAGATGTGCAGGAAAATGGAACATGAGATCTGTATGTTGGTTGGTGCCTGAAACATCACGGTTTAAGTCTTCTTCACAGGTGTTAATATTACCCTTACTTAGAAGCAGGTATCAAGGCAAAATCTAGATATTAGGTTCTTTAAACGTCACACCACTGGTTGATATTGTGAGGACGATTGTGCATCAACTTTAGAACGAGCATGATATCACTGCACACTTATTCCACAAATGTGGACAGACACACAGCCAGAGGCCAAACAGGACTTAAGTTTGGCTGGTGCGACCAAAGACTATTCTCAAGTCTGGTCTTAGCAAAGACTGACTTACTGCAGCTGTTATTAGGATCAGGTTTAGTAAAGACCAGATGGGGGCAACCAATCCTTGGTCTTTGGGTTGAGGCTGAAAGAATGAGGGTTCAAACAGTTGAAATTAGTTGTCTTGGCAGGATTTCTGGACTGAACTCAGAGAAGAACAAGACCATAGGACTTCTGATCAACATCTGTGCAGGATCCTCCTGGAATCATGCTTGATGATCTCCTTAATCATCCTCTTGGCCTTTGTCAGTTTGTAGATTTAGTCGGACATCTTGGTCCTCCTCTGAGCCTCTGCGTTAATCTTCTTGGCCTGGTTGCTTTCTGGCTTCTTCTTCACCATGATGGCAGTCCAGAAACAGAAATGACTTTACAGCTTCAAACATGTGAGAGTTGAAGTAGCCGCCTCAGGGCGGTGATGTAGAAGTGTACTCAGGCTGGGGTCAGTACTCTTTGAGATCACTGTGTGGTCACTGGGGCAACTGGAAGCTTGCTGTTTGCCACATCTCATCTGGAATACTCAAACTTCAACAAAACCAAAGTTCATGCTTTTGTATACTCTGTTTTTGGTTTTGGTTTTCAGGAAAGTGAAAGAGCTGAGCAGTACATCTGGAGCCGGGAAGCCCTCAGTGTTATCGAGCAAAGGTATGACCTCCTGCACATCTAACACGGACTGTTACGGACTTAGAGGAGACACTCTATTTGATTGTCTTTATTCATACATCACCTGTGTTTTATAGATGACTCCTTGAGGACTGCCCACTTCACTATGGCAAGCCAAGCCACATCCTCTATGCCAGTCTTGATCCGCAGCAACACCACCAGCCTCCTGGACAGGGCCAGCACACTGGACCACAGAGCCAGTAGTGTAGACCACAAGACCAGCACACTAGACCAGAGAGATCACATAACCATTACACTGGACCACAGAACCAGTAACATGGATCACAGGAACAATATAATGGAGCACAGAACCACTACAATGGACCACAGAACCAGTACATTGGACCATAGAACCAGCGCCCTGGACCAGAGAGACCACAGGACCAGTGCCCTGGACCAGAGAGACCATAGGACCAGTGCATTGGACCAGAGAGACCATAGGACCAGTACTTTCGACCAGAGAAACCATAGGACCAGTACCATGGACCAGAGAGACCACAGGACTGGTACCTTGGACCAGAGAGACCACAGGACCAGTACCTTGGACGAGAGAGACCACAGGCCCAGTACCCATGACCAGAGAGACCATAGGACCAGTACTTTGGACCAGCGAAGTAAAACAATGGACCGGGGCTCCGGGGTGAAGGACAGCCAGTCCAGAAAGCTGTCGATGTGAGTTCTTGCTAAGACATTTTGCTGGTAATTGATGATCCCACAAGGTTTTGTAAGTCGACTAGGTAAAGGACTGCCCCCAAACAAGCTTGTAACTGAGCTTACTGAACCAATCACAGGGGTCTTTATGAATCAATATTTGTGTGAGACCATCCCTCCCTGAATCCCTCCGCAGTAAGTCAAGGAGGGGTTCATGTTTGGTCTTTTGTGGTTCCACTGTCATAACAGTTAACTTATCCTGTCCAACAGTAAGCGTGTTTGAACCTGGTTTATCTCCATCTTAACCCTGACCTGACCACATTTTGTTCTGTTACTTTTTAGCTCAATCTTTATTCTGGTTTAGGCCTGTTTTATGTCTGGTTTGCTGAAGGTAAGCCCTATTAATTACCCTGATTTAGCCTCATGGATTTCATCTGGCTTTGAGTCTAATTTCACCTTGTCTAACGTACTGCTGCTTCAAGGCTAGTTTGACCCTGTTTTAGCCCTGTCTAAACCCTGGTTTATTCCAGTTTAGTCATGTTATTGCGTAGGTCAGGCTTCTGATTTAAACTTGGTTTAGGCCTGTTTTGAATCTGACTTTGCTTTAGTCTAGCCCTACATTTACCTGTTTTCAGCCCCACATTAACCCTGTTTAATTCAGTGTTAACCCTGTTTTAACCTGGCCTTTAACCCAATGCTAACTTTGCTCTTGATTAACCCCTTTTTTTTACCCAATTTTAGCCATAGATTGTCCTTGTTTAATCTGGCTTGAGCCTTGATTTAGGCCTCGTGTTATAGAGTTCTGACTTCATTTTGTTTTAAACCTGTTTTGTGTTTGTTTCACTCTTGCATTTATCCTGTTTTAGTGCTAGATTGGGTTATGATTTAACATGCTTTATTTGTTTGAACCGGGTTTTAATTACTCCTTAGAACAGAAAGGTCAGATTTATTAGCGGGTCTGAAAGTAAACTGTTCTCAGGTTTAAAAAATAATTTATGTCCTGTTTTTTTAATCTGCAGAAACAGGAAGTCAAACTCTTTCAGCGTCCAGTCAGGACGAGACTGAAGATGATGATGTTATTATACCTCCACCAGGCCATCAGCCAATCAGCATTCAGGGAGAAGTTTCCATACAAACAGCAGCTTCACATGTTAAAGGACGAATAATGCTTCAGAACATTACCCAGAATGCAACAGGACACCATCTCTTCCTCACAGTCACTAACAGAGACAGTGGACTTCTGCTGCTTTTATTTTCTGAGCACTGTGTAACCTAATGATCCCATCCTGTCACCTGATTGGTTCAGTAAACTCCACACGTACAAACTGTTGGTGTGTTCTTATTGGCTGGTGGTTTCATCTGCTGAAAGGTGATTGTTGGATGATCACTGACATTGTGTAACTTTAACTTCGCTTCCTATTTGAGGCTTCACGCGTTTGATTTGTCTAGGTGTTGATTGGTTTGGAGTATGTGATGTCACTGTGATGTTTGGTGACATCAGGTGTGGTGTTACTGAGCTGCAGAGATACATTTTTAGTGTTTACATCGGAGATTGATGAGAAAAAGTCATTTTAGTGTTTAATATTTTCCAATGAAGGTTTACTGCAGGTGGTACATACATGTTTTTAACAGTGCATATATTTAACTAGAGTTACAGTTGAATACAGTAAATGTCATAAACTATACAGTGCATATGGTATGATAGTAGTTATCATGCTAACATTTAGTTTATCATCAGTTGTTAGTCTTAAACCTGCTGAGTGCATCAGAACATCCCCAACATTTTTGTCATGTGTTCACCAGCACCCTAAAGGCTCGTGTTTCAGTGTCAGGGAGGAAAGAAAGTTACCACAAATATGTACTGTGGAAGTTCCAGGTCTACTACTAAAATGTTGCCTTGTAATATCAGAATTTTACTAGATTTGTTTTGTCTTCCCTCTGAATTTAATGTCATTCAGCCTCCTTCCTGTAGAGGGCAGCCTTCAGTGCTCTCAGCCAGAGAAGTTTGAAGAAGACAACCGTGAAGAGTTTTTATCAACTGGTTGAGTTTGTTTGTGTGTGATGCTTTGATAATACACTCTCAAAGCTGTGTTAAGCTAACTGTAAAGGGAACAAAACAGGCATCACCATAACCTCATATCACCAGTAGAGGGCACCATTAACCCAAGAGCTCCTGCAGCTGACATCTACGGCATCGTCTAAGGTTTTACAGTCAAACAGTCCTTTATCCTGTAAGATCAGGACAAAGTCAAACTGTACACATAAATGTACGCATGAAGGTGAGAAGGAAAGGTTGGGAAAAACTTGAGTTTAACAGGTGTAGCAACAGAAACTCAAGTGGGCGGGGCTTCATTTTATTTCTTGGTGGGGTTGATGACTCGGCCCATGAACATCACGCTGCGGCTCGCCTCCTGGTAGATGATGAAGATGAAGGGTCTGTTGATGGTCAGTCGAGGAGGAAGCGCGGAGAACATGTTGACTCCGTCTCCTGGAGTGATGTCGTTGCTGCTCTCGTCGACAGACAGGACAGATTTCTGATAAACCTTTAGACGGAAAACAGTTTGAAGGTAAATAAGAAAGTGTGGTTTGGACAAGAAAACTTTCATGGTAAGAGACAGAGTATAGCCATAAATACAATCGTGATAAAAGTAACTAAAACGAAGCTCAGACAGGTCCAAAGAGGTGGTTCAGTAGGCTCACTCCTCATCAGTACCACTTCTCTCCCACTTTAAATAAAGAGGACTCGTTTTGTTTTTCACAGTAAACTCACCTGTGTGAGTTTGGGTCCTTTAGAGCCACTCATGTTGCTGATGTCAGCGTCATCCTGAAACACCTGAGTGATGTCAAGAGTCTGCAAGACGTCGCGCAGAGTGTAGGAACGCTCCAACAGGAAGCGGGGAAACTGCACCTCCAACTTCCTGTTTACAAAATAAAGCAACTTCACTTCACCTGGAGGTTCTGACAGGCTCAAACTCTGAGGGCCAAACAATTCAAATTTATCTTCTTTTTCAAAAACCAAATGAAAAACATTTTTGCATTAAAGAGAAGGAAGTATGGAAGGAAGGATAGAATAAAGGAGATAAGGAAGGAGACAGAATGGTGAAAGAAAGGGGAGGAAAGTTGGAGAAAGAAAGGAATGAAGTAAGGAAGGAGGACAAAAGGACAAAGTGAAGGATAGAGATGGAGATAAGAAAACAAGGAATTAGGGAAGGCAGGTAAAAAGATGAAAAAGATGTCCTTCCTGGTGAGGAGGTGAGGAAGGATGGAAGTAAGATAGGAGATAAGGAGGTAGGAAAGAAGGAAGAAGGAAAAGGTCTCTCACGTCTTCTTCAGCTGTCTGATCCAGGCTCGGATCTTCTCGCCAGTCACTTCCTCTTCGACGGTGGTGATGTCCACATCTTCATCAGGCAGCACAACCAACATGGCCGTCCCGTCCGCCATCGGCAGCTTCAGCACACCAGCCTTCACCAAGCGGTCATACGCCAGGAAGTACTTATCAGCCCTGAACATCATGGGCACCATGACGACGTGATACTTGTCCACGTAGAAACGCTCATCCTGAGTGAGCGTTGAGTTAAAGAACGGACTGAACCGGGCTGAGAAAAAAAGACATTATTTTTTAATAAAAATTGCCTGATCATTGAAGTTGTGATCTTTGCTGTCGAAACATTACGACTTCATAGCTGACAAATATTTTGTTCTTCTAAAATTCCGACTTTATTCCCAAACCGTTCGCTCAGGCATTAGATAAGCCCACCCTGAGGCAGGTAAGCCTGCCATCTGAAAAGTGTTGCATACTCTGGTAGTAAGCGGTGGTGGCGAGCAGCAGCTGGGTTTGAGGGTCCAAGTTGGCGACCAGCCCCTGGACCTGGTCCCCAGTCTGCTCCTCAGCCCAGCGATTGATGATGTCGGCAGCTTCCTGTGGCGCCGCGAAGGCCAGACTCTGAGCATTCCCCCCAAACTTTGTCTGAAGCAGCTGCAGGTAGGATGATGACACCTGGAAGCTCTGCGAGGGGAAGATGGCCAACCCCTGCCTCAGGTTCGTGGCGCCACCCCTCTGCAGGATGACACTTCCCAGATTCTGAAACAGATCTGAGAACAGCAGACACAGACTGTGACCTCACAGTTTGAAACCAAAACAATGACAGTCTTCTTGGGGCCCCGAGGTACCTGGCAGAGTCTGAGGTTCCAGTCCAGTCAGGCTGAGTCCCTGCAGCAGCTGGTTCTGCGTTGGTCCGCTGGTTGCGCCCAGCAGCGCTGAGAGTGCAGTGGACAGCGTGAATGGAGACAGGAAGACGTTGTCATCCGTTCGGCTGGAGACGGCTCGGTACAGGCGGGCAGCGAAGTCTGCGTTCTTATTGATCAGGTCCTCCAGGGCGGGGTCAGCGGTCTCAGAGGAGGCCAGACTGACGAAGAGGAGCCCAACCAATGAGACAGGGATGAATGGAATCATGGTCACAGCGCCCTCTGCAGGAAGAGGTGGGAACTGAATTGACATTTACTGACTACTGACTGATCTTGATTATTAGCAGCCAAATTGCTGCAAAGGAACAACATAACAGAAAGAGAAAAACAATAAACACAGACCGCGTACAGCGTGGAAACAGTAAGTCAGACTTCATTTGGAAAATAAATGTTTTAACAGAAACGTGTGTCAGTCTGCAGATGTTTCTATCTGAAATGTACTGCAGGAGAGACGAGTGATCTGCAGGTGGCTGACGGTTTAAGATGTTAGCAAAGTGTCCACTGCTGCTCCAGTCTCACAGCTCTGGACTCTGATTGGCTGTTCTGCGGTCTCACAGCTCTGGACTCTGATTGGCTGCTCTGCGGTCTCACAGCTCTGGACCCTGATTGGCTGCTCTGCGGTCTCACAGCTCTGGACTCTGATTGGCTGCTCGGTCTCACAGCTCTGGACTCTGATTGGCTGCTCCAGTCTCACAGCTCTGGACCCTGATTGGCTGCTCTGCGGTCTCACAGCTCTGGACCCTGATTGGCTGCTCCAGTCTCACAGCTCTGGACTCTGATTGGCTGCTCCAGTCTCACAGCTCTGGACCCTGATTGGCTGCTCTGCGGTCTCACAGCTCTGGACTCTGATTGGCTGCTCTGCGGTCTCACAGCTCTGGACTCTGATTGGCTGCTCCAGTCTCACAGCCCTGGACTCTGATTGGCTGCTCTGCGGTCTCACAGCTCTGGACACTGATTGGCTGCTCTGCGGTCTCACAGCTCTGGACTCTGATTGGCTGCTCTGCGGTCTCACAGCTCTGGACTCTGATTGGCTGACAGCTGTTTTCAGCTGCTTTGGCACAGCCTGATGAAAACCATGAGTCTGCATATGTAAATATCATATATTGTGTGTTTAGCCAATGTGTTTTAGTGCCTCAAATTGATTAAACGGCTTTTCCAGTGCTGTCATTATTAATTGATTATATCATCATTACAGCGAAATGTCACTAAGTGTTTCATTAAACAAACAGTAAAACCAATAAATTCTGTTCATGTTCAATGTTCATTACATCCTCACTCAATATCAATATCAATATATCAATATCAATCACCCTCTCGATTAGACTTCCGGTCTACAGGGCCACGCCCTGACGTCACACCCCGTCAGGGCTTCTAATTTGAAATGATGGTTTTAATCCTGCTAAGAAGCTGACAACACTTCTGATCAGTCCGGATCGATAGGAGATATCAATCTATTGATCAGCTTTCTGCTGCTGTGCGTACGGTAATACCCTCCATCATTTGGGCTCTGTATTGATTATATAAGCCCTTCATGACGTGTTGTTGATAAACAGTTGATGATGATTTGAAGCCTCTCAGTCTGCCAAAGTCAAAAATAAACAACCGGAAACGAACAAACGAACGAACGTACAAAGTCCTACCGGGTTTCGATCTTTGATCTTCGATCGGACGTCTTTCTCCTCTCAAGCCTCACGAGCTCTGCATCATCATCAAGCTCGAGCTCTGATCATCGCCGCAAACAAGAACAGTACATCCGGCCACTTGTTTCACAATAAATGTTTATTTTGAGAGAAACAAACCATAACTGAAACTACGGAGGCCCTGAAGTCCTGAGAAAAATAGATTTTTTACTTTATACTTTTTTTACTTTATACAAAAATTAAGCCTGTTTCAGGAAGAAACAAACCAATCCCCCAATATGCTCCCCGGGCGCTTGATGCTGCCCACTGCTCCTGTGTGTGTTTCACTGCATGTGTGTGTTCAGCTAAGGATGGGTCAAATGCAGAAGACGAATTCAGTGTGTGTATGTAAAATATATATACTGTCAATAAAAGTGGATTCTTCTTCTTGTTCTTGTTCTTCTTAAAAGAACGAATGAAAAACTCAAACAGGTTAGATCAACAACCAGTTCGTTTATTGACAGGAAATCAATTAATTTAATTCTAAAAATACCTGGAGTAAAAATGATCTGACTTCACCCTCTCACAAGTCAACGTTTGCTTCAGTAAACTGAATCTGCACTTTTTGGTTCTCCAAAGCTTTCACCCACGTCCCATGGCCTTCATCAGCAGACGGAGTTAATTCAACTCATCTCAACTTCTTCCATCTGAGTGGACACTTTTTCTGTTTACTGATGTTTAAAACATATAATTGTACAGCAAAATAATTGAAATAATCAATAATTATCTACCCAGATCAGAATGAACAGTTTATCAACATGAATAAATTGTTTTACAATATTTATCAATATCATCAAACTGTAGATATTAGTGGTCTCTACATATTAATGGGAATTCATTCAAATGACTTGACTCCTTGTATTTTAGCTAAATCCCTCTCACACTTTAATAGGATTGTTGTCATTATCATTATTTGTAGCACTGATCTTCTCAGCTATACGTCTGCAGTCAATAAAGTAGGAAAGAATACAAAAAAGAAAAAACCTTTCACCACCATATTCGTTTTTAATTTGAATTACTTGCAGTTGCTGTCAAATTAAATTCTCTGAGCTGACAGGTAAACACTGAAACTCGTTTCAATGATCAAACTGTTCTTCCAGTTCTCTGCTGTCACCAAAAACCAGATTCACGCTTTTGTTTTGAAAGCAGCTCCTCTACTGAGGTTAAACCGCGCATGTGCACTGACAGAAACCTGACGTCATGGTGTTACTATCCGTAAATGTCAGCAGGGGGCGCTGCTGCTGCAGGAAAGACATAAGAAAACAGAACAAAAAGACACAAAACAGAAGATCTGCTTTCTACATTTTAGAAAATTATTGGAAAAGAATTTTATTTAAAACAGTAATTCTAACAGGACAGAAAAAGAAAGTGAAAATCATTTAAAAATCCATGAAAATATCCTCCAAGGTGGTTGAGTGCTAGAAAGGGCTTGTATTGGGACCAATAAGCTTAGATT
Source organism: Scatophagus argus (assembly GCF_020382885.2). Lineage (NCBI taxonomy): Eukaryota > Metazoa > Chordata > Actinopteri > Scatophagidae > Scatophagus > Scatophagus argus. The sequence goes on along the minus strand of NC_058511.1, from coordinate 555,699 downwards.
CTGTCAAATTTCTGCTCTTTAATTCAAGACACAAAAACATACAGTGGAAGAAGTACTCAGATACTGATGTGAAAGTACTAGTTGTGTGTATTAGTACTAAGTTACAAGTCCTGCATTTAGTAAGTGATACAATGTCATGAAAGTATGTTGATTAGTGCAGAAAAACATTCAGCTTGGCTCAGTTAATGAGGCAGCACAGTCAGCTGCCCATTTACTTGTGGACATGTAGTGTATCATGTCCGTGTCCACATACTTTTAGCCATGTAGTGCATAAATACAGAACTTTCATATGAAATGGGCCATAAGGCAGACTGCTAATACATACATATAACTTCCATTGCAAAAGCTATATTTTTGTCAGCTCTAATGTAGTTTATTATGTACATCCTTATGTTTATATATCTTTACAAATCTTTAATCTGAGTGTTTTGTGCGGTTCACGGCTCGCCGCTCGTGACTCCTCGGACCCCCTCCCTCCAGACGGCGGCGTCTCTTCCGTCTCGGGCCAGATGAGGAGCAAACACCACCTCCAGCCTGCGCAGGGCGCTGCGCTGGTCACCACGGGCAACTGTGACCTGAAGGCGCCGAATCATCAGCCGAACTAGCACCTGACTGGCCCAGGCCAACCCCAGAGCTGGTGAGACGCTGGAGGACTGAGGACTGAGAGAAATTTGATTAAAATCTGAGTGGAGTTCAGTCTCCTCGGAGCTGCTGCTTCTTCTGCAGCTCAGTGTGATCAAACTTTCTACTGGCTTGTCATGATTTTTCAGATTCACACACCAAAAGACGGTTGAAGAAAGGAGATGTGAAATGGTTTTTACCCGAAAGTGTCGTCTGAGCTGTTGAACACGTCGGACACCTGAAACACAAACAGGATTCAGATCTGTTGTCCTAATACTCTGTGAAGGGTTTGCCACCAATGTCAGCTCTTCACAATTACAGTCATCCTTCAGGAAGTGTGGCTGCTCAGAGGGGCACCTGGCCTGACACCCTGTCCTGACAGGCCTGCAGTTCACAGTCCCGAACAACAGCTGCTCCCAGTACTGTGGGCCTACTGGTCCAGTAGGCCAGTCCAGGAGGGGGTATAGCTCAGTGGTAGAGCATTTGACTGCAGATCAAGAGGTCCCCGGTTCATAACCAGGTGCCCCCTGGTCCATCACATCAGCAGCTGTTTAAAATGCCCCCCCCCCGCTTCATTAGCCGGCTGATGTGCCCTTGAGCAAGGCACTTAACCCCCGCAATACGAGCAACAAGCGCTCCCCAGGCGCTTGATGCTGCCCACTGCTCCTGTGTGTGCTTCACTGCATGTAATCTGTCAGGTGTTGCATGTGTGTGTTCAACTAAGGATGGGTCAAATGCAGTAGTAAAATTCAGTATGTGTATGTAAAAATATATATACTGCCAATAAAAGTTGATTCTACTTCTTCTCTGGATCCCAACAAAACAAACACAACCAGCAGCTCTGCCATGACGTCAGAGGACAGGTGTGCATTACCTGGTTGATGCAGAGGACAGGTGTGGTAAACTCCTGGCTCAGGTGGTGCAGTGTGGAGGAGAAGGTGAGCAGCTGTTTGGTCCTCTCCAGCCAATCAGCAGCCTGGAATTCAGACCTGAACAGAGCCGCCACCGAGTCGATCACCAGGAGCCGGACCAGACCACGAGCCAGGAGGAGGGGGACACGGCGGGACAGACACACATGCAGTGAGTCCTGCAGGTGAATAAATCAGCTGCATCATCAGTCAGAATGTTAACAGTCAGCCAGCATCACTGATCAGGGGTCAGTTTGACAGACTCACCAGGTCAGCAGCGTGTTCGATGTAAACGTGGTCACTGAACTGGAGTCTGCTGATCAGTGATGGAGGGACATCAGAGCGCAGACAGGACTGATGTCTGATCAGCTGCTGCAGACGTTTGATGGGAAACGAGTCCTCAGTGCAGATATAAACAGCTCCTGCAGACAGACACCATTTTACAGGACACGACCTGCAGCATCCTGTCTGCACAGGATGCCTTCAGGCACACTGCTGAGTGTAGGTCAACTACACTTAATAATACATAACAACTCTTCTGGGTTCTGGAGGTAATTTGGGGCATGTAGATACTACAAGTATCAACGTTTGCTGACCTGAGCTCAGTCCCCCATGCTGCGCTGGGTACTGTACAGACAGACAGAGCTGCAGAGCCAGCTGTGTCTTCCCTGCTCCACTCTCTCCAGACAGCTCAGTGACGCCCCCCACAGGAAGACCTCCCCTCAGCAGCTCATCGAGGACGGGACAGCCAACGCTGAGCCTGAGGCCGGACTCCAGCCTGGGACACTCTCCACGATGGAGCAGGAGGGCTGCCCACATTAACGCACTGGTTAATACATGTTGTGACATCACGTTGTGACGTCCAATCGGACTGCGTGATTACTGATCTGACCTGAGACTGGAGGGTGTCGTCTGCAGGCGGTGGCAGCAGCAGTGAGCAGCTGCTGGACGTCTGAGAGGGACAGGCCGGTGAGTCTCTGCAGGTCCAGGCCAGAAACGCACAACACCTCTCTGACAGATGTGAGTTTAGCTGGAGGTTAAAAACAGCACAGTAACAGTGAAAATTATCAAATAATGACAACAGACTGAATGTCTCAGTTTATACATCTAACAACAGGATACAGACACTTGTGGCTGTACAAGGCCACCCACCACCCACAAATCATTACGCTCCAGCTTTTAGAACGAGACAGAGAAACTCCATACAAATATCTGCAGCTTTAAGTCAACCTTTGAAGTTTGGAAGTTTTGTATGAAACTTTGTCGTACATCAGCTACATACAAATACGCTATGTACAATACATGCGGATGGTACAAGTAGAACATATAATCTAAGACAGTGTGTTCTATAAACGCACTACTTTTGAGAGTGAGGGATGAAATATTTAAGTGTCATATTTGTGAATGGAGTCTGGAGTTGGGGCTCTTTTCACCTCTCTTCACGGCTGCAATGATCCTCGGGCTGAGCTCCAGCTGATGCCAGTCCATCTCCCCGCTGAGGACATACTGTCACCGCTGTTGCTTCAGTGAATGTCACAAAACCAGAAAGACTTTTCTTTAGCTTAGAAATAAGTTTGGTTTGGTTTGGTTTGACTTTTCCTACCCGAAGAGCTCTACAGTGAAAAATACCCGCCGGAATGAGAGACGTCATCACGCAGCGCTGGTTGGCTGGAACCATTTAACTTTGTCCTTGGGGGTGGACGTTTCCGATTTAAATATAAAATCAAGTCAGATTTATTGTACTGCCCAATAATCATTAAACTATATTATAATAAAAACTTAAAACTTATTTTTTTCCCCGAGCCATTTTTCTCTCATGGATTAAGAAACTCTTCGGGTCAGCTCCAAACCCAGTGACGTCACTGCAGCGCGCCACAGGAAGAAAACACACCACCCAAAACACTGATCAGGATCTCTTCCTGTGATCATTGATTAATATTGACATGCTAAACTGTTTAAACAAATGGTTCTTATATTCAGTAGTTTGGCCTGAAAGAAGAACAAATGGATTCTACGGATAAAAGAAATCTGAGGACAGTCGACTTCCTCGTGTTTCTAACCACCAAACTGGACTCTATTGTTTATTTTTAATTGGTTTTCTACTGTCGGTGAGTTTCTTCCGTCACAGTAAGTTGGCTTTGATCAGTAGGACTAGTTAATGTTAACAAGTTAAGACGGAGGTTAATGTTGTGTTGGAAGTATCACGATAAACTTTTAAGCCAAAGTGTCATACTTCATACACAGGTTTGAACTGCGTTCAACATGTTTTTCTTTGGTGTGAGCTATGGTCAGCGGTGTTAGGCAGTCAGCCATGTTTTCTATTGATCGATTAACTACCTTAATGTCAGAGTCACAGAGCAGCTGAGGGGGGCTGCTGTTCGCTGGTTTTCGCGGCTTGTGTCGTCTGTTTTCATGTATCTGTATTTATCTCTGCTCATGCCGACACATTTCGAGCTGTATCCTCAGCAACTTTTGTATTTAAATGTTACATACAGTCACGTTGGAGGGATGTTGTTTAGGAATACATGGATATTTTAATTATGTGGAGAATGTGATTACATTAGTGTCTCTCTGACCTGCAGGCTGTGTTGACCTCTGAGCTCCTCCACCATGAGCTCCAGGGTGTGCAGGACCTGTGGGGGGTCAGATATAGACGTGGATCAGGCCCGGGGCAGCGCGGTGTGTACCACCTGCGGTTCGGTTCTGGAGGACAACATCATCGTCTCTGAGGTTCAGTTTGTGGAGGGAAGTGGAGGAGTTTCGTCTGCTGTGGGACAGTTTGTCTCTGCTGACGGTGAGATGCAAATGTTTATTTGTGTACCGAATTCACCACTTCTGAAGAGCAACAGTTTACAGCCACTTGTCTGGTTTTATTAAGTTGGCAGCTTAGCTTTTAGAAGAAGATAGAAACTAAGCTACAACTCCATACAGAATCCATTAACTGTGTCCTTAAAAGGACAAAGCAAAAGTTAAAGTCTGAATATTATGTAATCTTATGTAGCAGAAATGTCTTTCTCAGACTACAGTCCAGCAAACTGAACAGGAAAACATCTTATTTTAGCTTTCCTCAAAAATAGAGATTAAAACAGTGATCAATTTCTAAAACTGAACTGTAGTTCCATGTCTGTGTTTTGTGTCAGTGGTTCATCCGTCTGCTTTGTATCTGTAATGCATCTTTAACATGTCCGCTGACACAGCGGGGAAATGAAAGTCGATTTAAAGTAAGACTTGTATTCAGGAGCATCTGATGCGTTTGGCTCCAACGGGTATCCGTTTTCCACCTGAGGGGGTCACAGAACATAGAAGACTACCAGCTGAATGTGAACAAACTTTATTGAGTCAGATTCTGCAGGCAGTGTTTGTTTCTGGATGCTTCTCTTCTTCATCAGCTGATCCGTTTACCTGAGAGGACAAAAACATGCTCACACACAGACAACACCTGGCATGTGAGCTTTGAACTACAGTCTTGTTTCTGATGAGATAAGCAGCAGTTCATAATGTATAACAAGCATCCGTTCGTACCTCTCATGATGCCTTTATGGACACTGGCTCCATACTGACCACTGCAGTCAGATGTGGTGTGGATGCTGAAGTGTGAGCTTGAACTACCAGAACCATCAGGACCAGTGTGGAAACCAGTGAACGCAGCTCCTCCTGGAGTGAAATTGAGGTCCGTGTCGCTGCTCGTGGTTGGGATGCTCTGTGGTGTGAGGCCGAGGTACGTCCTGCTGCTGGTTGGGTTCTGGAGGTTCTGCATTTTGGGTTCGTCATGAGTTTTGAGTTTTCCTGGAAGACTGGGGACAAACTTGACTCTGGTTCGAGACTCTCCTGATAGAGGGGACGAGTAGAGGAACAAAAAAAAAAAAAATAAAAAGCAGGATTCAGTTCTGACACTACTTCATCACAGTGTCCAGGATCTTTGTTTAAGTCAGCATATTTTTGTTTACATCAGACTGACTTGGAGCTGTGGGAAGGTTTGATAGAATGGAGATGGAGGTTTGTGCAAAGCCAAGATATAAACCTTCTCAGACTTACCCGTAATTTGCGAAAGATGCAAAAAGAAAAACTTTCCCCAAGTGACAGTTTTTCCTCTAAGAATCGGTGTGTATCACATTGGTTGCAAACTCTGATTCGTACCTTTTGGCTGGAGGACATTTCCCTGAGTAGAAGCAGATTCCTGTCCTCTGTTGTTTCCTGTCTCAGCCACTGATTGGACCACTTTCTGCTGGTGTAGATTCTGGTTTAGGAGCAGATCTGTGAGGCGGATTACTGCAGTTTGATCTGATTTGACACCAACACTGTGGACACCTTGCTCCTGCTTCAGTGTTGAGACACCTGCTCTCTTAGGCACATGTTCCTGTCTTATGTTTGAAGCCTTGTGTTCAGGAACCTGTTGGGGTGTCCTTTGGCTCCCATCATTTCTGACAGCAGGTGGACCACTGGCATACTGGGAGGGATTAGCAATCTGTGAGTTTGCTTGTTGGGCTAAAGGTTTCTGGTTGAGATGATGCCCGAAAGAAACATATTTGCTGAGCGGTTTGATTCGGATGTTCCTCACCCTGGAATGAACTGTGTCAGTGTTCCTCCTTTCAATGGACCCTGGTCTTTCCAGGTTTTGGTTGACTTGACTGGTTGCTGTAGACATTGGTTCAGTGCTGACAAACCCCGGTGTATCTACAAACAAGTTGGAGATGATGTTTTTGGATGTGATGTGCTCCACATTAGCAGGATTGTGCATCCCTCTGCCAGGCAGGAGTATTTCACTCCTGCCTGTGTGGTCCTGGCTATACTGAGCTGGTGGCTGAACGACTCGGTGGAACTGAGAGGTGTGAGGGGGATGATTCAGACTTTGAAGCTGGTACCCAGATATCTCTTCAGTTTTTGAAGACCAACCTTGAAGTGTTGAAGTCTCACCAGAGCTTCCCGAGTCAATATGCAACTGTCCAACAACTGGAGTATCAGGAATCCTGTCCAAGGCTGAGTTGTCATCAAGTAGTCCTGAGTTTTCACATCTCTCCGTCACCTCTCTTGGCGTGTCAAGGTTTGACAGCTGGAAGTTGGTGTCTGGTAATTGGTCATATTTGAGAGGAAAGTTGGCAAGGTGGTCATCAGTTGGAGATCCAAGCACATCTTGGTCCTGTGTCTGCGATGCAAGATGACCAGGGTGAGATAAAACCTGCAGAGGGACTTGGTGGGTACCAATGGTTGGACCTTCAGGAGGAGGAAAGACATTGAGGTTTGGAAACATTTGTAGGTTTTGGGAGGAGAGCAGCTCGTGGTGTCCAGATGTCGCTGTGATGAAATGGCTGGGTCCAGGTTTGGGCCAAGGCCTCACGCCGGTATGAGACAGGACTCCCCCTGCTGCTGGGGTTTGGTGGACCTGGTTAGTTGTGGTGTCAATGGCATTTCCAAAAGCTGGATGTGAACAGTCTTGGACAGGGAGTTTATTTTCTGAGTCTGCTAGAAAATAAAAACAATTTTAAAATTCTATCATTCAGACCAAAATTGAATTTGCATTATTATTAATTCCAACTGTGACCTTTGACACTCTTGAAGACTTTGACTGAACCAAATCCAGGAGTCTCTGATCTGAAGATCCTGTCCACAGACAGTCTGTTGACTCCACTGAGTGGATAGAAGCACCTCACTGTCAGTCTGTTCAAGGGTCAGACACATTTCATTTTAGGTAGTGCCAGGAGAATCAGTAACTCTCAGTTTCTGAAGTTCAGAATGTGTATTCCTTACCTGAACTGAGATTCTCTGGAGATAAAGATTGGTCCGTCTGCAATCATATGTCTGTCATGGATGATCTCATTCTCATAAACCATGTAGAACTCCCCAACCTGTGAACATCCTTGGTTACAAAACATTACTACATCTTTACAGTTTTGTTCTGAATATGTTTGGTTTGTACCATGGCCCTGGTCCCGCAGGAGTCCAGCCTGAACTCGAACAGGACTCTGGATCTGTCTGTCTGTTTGGGTCCACAGGTTGGGTCCAGCAGTGTGGTTCGTTCAGGCTGCACTGTAGGCCAGGTGGAGGTCGGAGTTGTCACCACCACCATGGTCCCGTCTGCAGAACAGACTGACACCGCACAAGGCCAGTGTTAAGGCTGCACCTGAACTCGGGGAAGCAACTAATCAGGGTCAACATCAGGGCTCTAAAGGAGAGTGCAGGTTACCTATCATGTCCTGTGTCTTGAAGAGGCATCGTTTGGAGGTGGACGTCTGGACCTCCAGAGTTTTGGAGTCTCTCAGAAGAAGTTTAAATATTCCATAAAAGTTTGACAGGTTAATGTCCTGGAGAAAGATGGCTGAGATTAGACTGGTTTCTGTTCTAATGGAGGTTTAACTGCAGGCCTGCAAATATTTCCTAATATACCGGTACTGAAATGAGAGCTGTATAGGGAGCTGCTGCTGTACTTTCAGGAACTGCATCAGCACCAGCACTCCAGCTCTAAAACACAAATTCATATTCCTGTAATCAGCTAAATTAGGACACAGATGGACTCCTGGCTTTTGTTACAGCACCAGATTGTCCCTTCAAATCCCTAAATGCCCCACAGTAAATGACCACCAGGCTTCACCAGGCTTTACCTCGTAATCATATCCAACGGAGAATACGGGAACTTCCAGTGTGATTCTGTGGGTGTCGTTGTAGAGGCGGTACCCTCTCTGGACCGCCAGCTGTGATGTCAGAGGTTCATGGTCGACACCCACCTCCCAGAGACTCTGAGCTCGAGGCGGTGTGACAACGCTGAAGGTGATTCCCCTGTCTGAACAATGAGCCGTGATCTCTGGAGGGACTATAAGTACAGAGTCTGCATCTTAAAACAAGGTCGTCACATGTGTATACTGTAGTCCGAAGGGTGAAACATCATAGCAGAGCAGAAATGAATGTACTTACATGAATTGAGTACTCGTGCTGTGACAGATGTGTGGTGGTAGTAGGAGTCTCTCTGGGGCATGATGGTTAAAGTGAAGTTTACATCTATGTAGTACTGCACCACACCTTGGCCCAGGTACTGTTGGAAAAACACGTACATGTCCACACGCATTAACAGCTGCCAAAGTTTATTTGCTTTTTGTTGTCCAGCCACCTTGGAGAAAAGTTCCTGGAACTAAATCTGGGCTGTGCTCAGGTGATACAAAATCTAAGTTCGTGTACTTTGGGGGTTGTAGTACTGCTGTCATTCCTGATTGGTCAAGCAGTTGTAATGTCACATCATGACATAAACAAGCAGAATAAGCACATCAGAAACAGCCGCCATCAAAACAGATCAGAGGAGGCGATGCTGGTTCTGTGAGGAGCTCTCACCATCCAGTGGACGCTGGCGTCCTCGTAGGGCAGCCGGAGCTCGTAGGCTCGGCTGCCGTTGACGTGGACAACAGGACTGATGCTGTAGCCCCGTTCAGCCGCGTCTGACATCATCAGCTGCCTTCCATTTATCCAGACTTCTTCTAATAAGACATCAGCAGGAATGTTTCCCAGGTAGACGCTGAACACCTGGTCGTCATTAATGGTCTCTATGGGAGAAGAGAAGACAGGAGAGAAAACGTCATTCAATTACACAAACAATATAATTTCCCGTTTTTTATTATGAATTGAACTTTGTCGATTGATTATTCACCATATAGTATAAAAAAACTGTCCGTCTTTTGTTCCCAAAGTGATTCCTGTAAGTTTCCAACTACCAGTCTAAAACCTAAAAATATGAAACTTTCAGTGGTAACAAAGCTTCCACTGGATAAACTGGAACCACAGGATATTTGTGTTTTTGCTTAAAACATCACGATTATCCAAACTGCTTTTCAAACTGATTTTGTGTCGATCGACTGCCAAACCAGTCATTTCATCTCCGTGTGCTTATAGAAAGAAGAGGCTCTCTGGCTGAACGTCGGTCTTTGTGGAAGTGTTTTGGTTATTGAACGTGTTAACCTGAAACTTGAAGGTCTCAGTCTTTCAAACCAAGTGCTTGTCAGACCTAACAGCCTCTGAACCCTCCTGTCTGATGTTACAAACTTGTTTAATATTCTGATCAGTCACACCCACGTTATGCAGTGATTGGTCAGGTGTGCAGACGTGTCAAGGACTGAACGTCTTTCTCAGCTCTCAGCTTACACAACTACTTTATATTTCACAACACCTGAGGTCTAAACTATGAATGTTTCCAGGAGACCCTGTCTGAAATGTGATTTTCCACTTTCATTCAGTTTAAAGACACATGAAGACACTGTTGTTGGTGGTGAGGGAGGCGGTGGGATGTGCCAGGAGGAGGATGTGAGAGCAGGGACATTGTAAAACCTGATTCTGAGACAGACTGAGGCTTGATCTGTAAACCGGCATACCGTATTTTTCGGACTACAAGTCGAAAAATTTAAATTTAAACATAAACTTATAAAGACAACTGAGAAAGATTGAACACAAATGCCCCAAAAAGAAAATCATACCCTGCAGATTACAAGCTGCAAGTAGTGAAATATGCAGCCAAAAACGGTAATGGAGCAGCTGAAAGAAAGTTTGTAGTTAGCGAGAAACCTGTGAGGGACTGGCGAAAAGCGGAGGATACTCTAACTGCAATGAAGAAAACCAAAAAAAGCTAATCGCGGGCTAAAAGCTAGATGACCACAGCTAGAGGAACAGGGTTTGGTAAACGTATGTTGTTTATGTTATAGTTATCTGAATATCTGTTGATGTGTTACATTAACATACCAGACACCCATTCAGCCCGTTGTTCTCTAATCTATTGTTATTACTATAATTTACTGTTCAAGATGTAATGTCTGTTCTTGATCTCTGATTTTATAAAATAAATTTCCCCCCAAAAATGCGACTTATAGTCCAGTGCGACTTATGTATGTTTTTTTCTTCTTCATTATGCATTTTTTGGCTGGTGCGACTTATACTCCGGAGCGACTTATAGTCCGAAAAATACGGTACTTACGGTCAAGGCTAAAGGGCGGCTGGCAGAGCAGCGGCGTGTCAAGGACTCTAAGCATTCGGTGTCTCGTGTCGATGCTGCTGCCATCTTCATACAGCAGAGAGAAGACGTGTTCATACATCAGGAAGATGACATACGTCTCCTTGTACATGTTGTTCACCACCAAACTCTGCACAGAAGAAGAAACTGAATCTGCTTGTGTGGCGACATCAGCTCTTGTTTTGCATGTATTTGTTAATCGTAACAAAAAAATTTATTATTGTCAAAACCTTGTCCCCGTCTGAAGTTTGGATGGGACTAACTGTACCTTCCTGTAACCGCCCTCCGCCCCAAAAGGAACCCCAATCTGGATGAGAGGTCCCTGTTGAACCACACTGAATCCTCTGGCAGCAACAGTGGTTTGGTCCAGCAGAAGGCCCTCAACCCCCAGACTGAGGCTTCGACTTTCAAACCTCACTCCCTCGCCAATCAGGGGCGTCACAACCCGGGGGACGTCCCAGAGCAGCCTGGTGCCGTCAAAAGAGCCTGAATCTGAAGTACGGAACAGAATCACCATCAGTACCGTTCAGGTCGAAACCAACTTCATGTTCACGTTTGTGTGGGAGGACTCACTGACTGTGCAGGCCATGGACAAATCTATCATCATCACCATCAGCTTCTGCTTAAAGAACAGAGAAACCCGGACGACCTCCATGGACACGCCATCCACCTGATGATATATGTCAAAAATGACCTTAATGTTTTACCACCTTAGACACAAGTTACATTATCAGTTCATCTGCATGGTAACAAGGGGTCTAAATGCAGCTTCGTAGTGCATTTTATGGCCTAGAAGACTTGACATGATGACAGTGAACACATCACAGTACAGTATGTCAGAGTCCAGGTGAACATTTGGATTCAGCCAAAAAATACAAAACCCAAGAGGAAAAGAACATAAACAAGGTAGTATTTAAACAAAATGGAGTGTCGTGGAACACACCAGAGCCCTGATGCTGTCTGGACTGGATGTGGTCTGCCTACAAGTCTACCCACCGTTGTCAGCTCAGCATGTGGCTGTTTGTACTGAGATCGAAGCACCACCCTCTGGGCGCTGGTGGTCAGGCTGTAGCCCTGCCTCTCAGCTTCACTGATGGACATGGAGGTAACTTGTCCATCACTCTGCAGGATCATCAGCTGCCTGACAGAACTCGCTGTCCTCTGAGCCTGAACACCGCAAACCGAAAAGCAAAACTCTAAAAACCGAGTACTCAAAGGATAACGTGGGGAACTTTGGGTGGCTCATAATTTATAAAGGAGCTTAACCATACAAAGCTCAGAAAGTTATCAGTAAAAAGTGAGGCAGAAAATAAAATGGCTGAGGTCTTTTATAAGACCTCAAGCCTGACTGTTCCACCAATGGTTTTCAAACATTCAAATACCACCCCCACACAGTGAGCAAATTCCTTCATCGAGTGATATGAAGGAATGTTTGGATGGAAAAAGGAACCATTTTGAAAGACAGGCCAAATAAAAAGGACTTCAGATTTGGATAAAATGTAATCTTTTACTGTGAAGCCATTGTCACATGACACAGGACATGGAAGCACCCAAAGTGGTCCCATCAGAGATACCATCAGAGTTGGTGTGATTTGACCTGAGAGAAGGCGGCCTGCCACATCTGTCCACTGTCTCCACCTCCGCATGAAGACTCTCTGTTCACATTCACCTGGTCAGCATCCCAAAACCAGGGTTAAAACCACATCAGTCTCAAGGCAGTTCCCTGAGCCTCTGGGTACTTCAGATGCAAATCTGCTTCAGGACTTCAGGTTGTAAGATGTTCTTACCTCCATGTAGTCCTCCTCACAGATGATCTCTCTGTGTGTCCAGATTGGACCAGAACAGACGGCAGAAACGGGCCGGTTGATCCACATGCCATCAGCATCACTCACCATCACATTGAATCTGAAGGTGAACACCTCATCGTTCTGGAAGACACGTCATCACAGCTTCAGTCAGTCTGGACTCCTGTCGGAACCAGAAATAATGCAGGGCTACCTGGTGGTGAAGAGGTGGAGCTACCTGATTGTGGGTGAAACAGGAATAGTATGAAGCTTTGAAGGTGGTGAAGCCGTCCAGCTTGAAGGTGCTGATGGTGTAACCACAGTGCGAGGCGAGCTGCTTGCTGATGGAATGGACACCATTTCCATCTACAACAGGACGGACAGATTGAGCATTACAGGACAGGCAGACGGAGAGATGCACAGGTGGACCTCAGGCTTTGGTAACGAGGACTACAGAAGTGTCCGTTTGTATTTAGTGAAGGTAAAGAACTGACCTACAGCCTCAAAGCGAGGCGTCTGTCCCGACGCCACGTGGATCCGCAGGTAACGATCCCGACACTCCGACTGAACAAAAGTCTCCGCAAAACCTGACAAAACAGAAGGTCTGAAATACGTCTGCTGATGGTAACCAAGCTTCATAAACCAGAATTTGAGGATCATTGAGCAGGTCACCAAGCAACACAGTCTCACATTGCAGTTTCTGTGTTTGTGGAGAAAAGCAGAAAAGTTAACAAGCTGTTGAAATCATAATTCTTATACTAAAAACCGTCCAATAAAGGCTTAAAATGACAGTAGAGACCCTGTGAATCCCACAGTGCAGACAAATAAACCAGTAAACCCAGTTTACCTTTCAGTTGACCTTCGGTTGTTGTTATTTCTGTGAACTTGCAGCAAATAAAGGCAAGTCTGGAGAAAAGCAATAAGCTTCATGTTTTTACATGTTCAGGTGAGGTGTTATTTTATCTGCTCAGGTGAGATTAGTTGTACTCACCCAACGATGAAAGCAGCTGTTCTCATGGTGAAGCTGCTGTCTCTTCTGTCTGAGGGGAAGCTTCTCCTCGGCAGCCAGGTGAGCTAATCACCTGGCTGACATGGTAACAGAGGAGCCAGTGAAAGCTGACGCTGATTGAGTCTGATTACACCTGCAGGTTGTCAGTAGGTTCACACAGTTTACTCAAGTAGAAATACGTGTTAAAGAAATTCAAGTTAATCTACAGTTCTGCATGTAAAATGTCTGTCTGTCTGTAGGTCCAGTTAAAGCTCCTCTCCTTGGTTCTGGTTTTCACACCAGTGTTGGGAAAGAGTCCAGAGCCCAGACCTTGCAGGCTGGTGAGTGCCGCCTTCTTCTTCTTCTTCTTCTTCATCATCATCATCAGTAGGATGCATCAGTCAGATTCTCTCTGAAGAAAGTTTCTTGATTGTAAATACTTTATTTGTTTGGTGCTGCAGGTGAACTAATGAGCTGTGTGTGTCTCCAGGGAAGCGTCAGATCCAGCAGTTGGGCAGTCAGCTGCAGCTGAACCAGCACTGTTTGGACACGGCCTTCAACTTCTTCAAGATGGTCGTCAGTAAACACCTGACACGAGGACGCAAGACGGAGCATGTCATTGCTGCGTGCCTCTACCTGGTGTGTCGCACTGAGGGGACGCCACGTATCCTAGCAAGCAGCCACACACATGCTGATGTAGTGTGTGTGTTTTTATCTTTATCAGGTTGACAGTCTTGCCCTGCAGAAGTTCTGCTGGTTTTCCTCAACTGTGTTTCAGACATGTTGCTGGATCTGAGTGACCTGCTGCAGGTACGACTGGCCTAAGACCAGCAGAGGGCTGCTCACTCACAGTAAAATCTCAGTAGAATCAATAAATTCTCAGTAGACACTGTGCAGTTCCAACTTTTAGTGTCATGTGTTCAGGTGAACGTTTACATACTGGGAAAAACCTTCCTGCTGTTGGCTCGTGAGCTCTGCATCAACGCGCCCGCCATCGGTGAGAACTTTTATTCACTTCCTGTAAAACTGAACTGCATTCTAACTGTCAAAGTATTTCCGTAAGTCTGAATTATTGTGTGAAGCTTTCACATGAAAACAAGCAAATAAGGCTTTTACAAAGTGCATTTACAGCTGTGCTCTTCCTACTCTGTTATCGACACGGTCATCACAGTAAGCCCAAGCAGTAAAATTCCTGCTCTTTCGTGACACCTAGTGGCAGCTGTGGGTACTATAACCTCTTAACATTTTCTCCACTTGTCATCAATAAACACAAAAAGGAAGCAGGAACACATTTTTATTTTCAGTCACTTGACCTTTATTGTTAGTCATTTTCACCTTAAAGAAGAACAGACAAACCAGTCGGGTTACAGTTCGCCTCCAACAGCCTATGAGCTTCCACTTCCTTGCAGTAGTCCATCTGTGAGAATCTCAGCTCTCATTGTGACTTGTCAGGTTCTGGCTCAGCAGTAAAAGACCAGTTCAGGGATCTGCCCCCCCTGCACACCTGTCCCGTTTGTACTGTCTGATGAGCACTGGAACTGGAAGGTCACTTTCCCACACTGCACCTCGGTCATCCCCTCCTGACCAAAGTAACTCAGCTCATTTCCGTCCAGGACAGCGCTGACCGTGTAGAAGGTGTCTTGTTCCACCTGAACCGGGTGTTCAAACCACACAGGGAAGGTGCTGCTCGATCCATCTGACAGGAACTTAGTGAAGTTCTGGGCCAGAACGATTCCCTGCCTCTTCAGTTCGATCTTCACATTGTACTCTGCCTTCCCACCACTCGACCCATAAAGACTCAGTCCGGCCATGAAGATCCGCCGGTCCACTGCAAACTGGATACTGTCACAGCGCCCCCTGTAGCGCCACTGGTTGCTGCGGTAGGCCGAGGACTGGAAGCGATGGCACCTCTGGGGTGCCAGACCAGCCCGCTTCACCAAAGGAAACTCCAGTCGCGGTTTGTTGGAAGCAGTGAACCAAAGGAAGATGTCATGAGTCTCTTTCAGCGTGAGGACGTCCGACTGCGCGGCCCCATCTGCAAACTCCTGCAGCGTCATGGTGGGGATCCGGACGAGGTACAGGGCCTTACCCAGCACCACTCGCTGGTTCCTGGGGGTCACCACCAGGCCCTGACGTCGACACTCCGCTGCCGCCCAGTTCAGCACCGCCTGGAAGATTAGGACCTCGCAGATGTTGAGTGATTCTCTCTGGAGGATGATCTCCAGCGTGGGAAGGTCAATCTCACAGAAGCCTTCAGATTGCAGAGCAAGTTCAGCCTGAGCGTCGATCACCTCCCAGCAGCGCTGCGTCAGCTCTGGCTCCTCAAAGAGCCGGCTCTGGGACAACAGGACACAGGCGTTCTTCGCCTCCAAACTCGTCTCCAGGAAGGTGACGCAGGCCTTCGCCAGAGCAGGAACGATGTACTTCTTAGCAGCATAGAGCGTGGCAAGCACAGTATCAGCCTCCAACTCGATCTCATCGCTGTACATGTACCTGAGACAGAGCAGGTGTTAGGACATGTCATGAACCAGAGAGACAACAGACAGATTTGTTCTTTGCTCAGAAATGTTAGTTACTGTGAAGCACTTTGGACAAAACGTCAGTCCAAAGCTTATCATGGTAGAATGTCCTCAGAAACTGCAGCTAAATCCTGTTCAGACTGCAGAGCCCTGACTTTGTCTTTTGTGTTTTGGAGCACTACTGGACATTCAGTCATTCGAGGAGAAGACAGAACCTCAGGACATGGACTCGTCTCCAGACTGAACTCACTTTAACAGAATGAGGAAAGCAGACGGCTCAACGTCAGGGATGTGGATCTCAGATTGTCCCTCAGCCAGATCTCCATAAAACATGGCTCCAAACACTGAGCTGCCCACAGCCAGGACGTACTGCAACACAGAGAACCAATCAGAAGCCTGAACCAAAGAACGTGTGACAGGAAGTGGAAACACGAGTCTACGGAGGGTGAATTCAGAGGCCCAGTGAAATGACAGTGATGACTCATATGTCATATTCAGCACAGTTTTATTGAGAGAATACTGAAACACAGATGAGTCCTGGTCAGAACAGGTGAGTCCAGGATCTTTATACCTTATGAGCAGGAACTCTCTGAGTTTCTCCTGGAGGGCCGACGATGAAGTGAACATCAGCCATCTGCTCGTTGTTGAACATCAGAGCGTTTCTGCAGGAAAACAACGAAGTACTTTTTAAACACTTATACAACTCAAAATCATAAAACACAAAAGATTTTTACAATTTGTGCAACATACAACAACAGCAGCAGTTTTTATTTCCTATGTCTCTCCTGGACATAAATGGAATTCATTATTGGCTGAACACTGTATGAGAGCTGTTTCAGCCGAAAATTATTAAGAATTAATTCATTCACAACCTGTAAAAGAAAGTGTTACTGACAAACTCAAACTCTCCTCAGTAACAAATTTATTTTGTACTTGATAAAAAGAAATATTTCCCCCCTGTAGACTTCTTTTTCACATATTCCTCCTGCATCTTGTTCACATATGTGACATATTTATCTCCATCAGCAGTAGTTATGTTTCACTTCATAAAACTTTCTGTCCTCCATCCATACAGTGGTGATATGACTGAATAATGCTGTCCAATCACAGCAGAGGACTGTGCTGACCTCTCTCTGAGCGTGGGCTGCGTTTCCTGCCAGCCGTCCCTCTCGTCTCGGTCGTAGTTGTTGATGTTGGGCTGGACGGGGCCTCCGTTGTCGTGGTCGTTGTCGTGGTTCCTGGCCGGCGGCTCCGGTTCACTCGGCTGGATGAAACTCTTCTTCACCTCCACCTCGTTACTGTGAGGGAGGCTGGTGGAGAAAAGTTCAGCCGCCATGTCCTCCTGGTCCTGGTCCTCCTCCTGGTCACAGAGCCAGCGAGGTCACGACCTCACAGCATGACGACTGCTTCCTGTCGGCGAGTCAGAGATTAATCCGATTCTAATCCAGATTGTTGCAGATTAAAGTCCACCATACTGGACACGTGTCTGTTATGTCTTATAACTGAAGCTGAGCTACGACTAAACATCGTTTTCATTATTGTTGCTCGTTAGGATAATTTCATTTCACACTGGACCTTTACGATTTGTTTTACTGGTCAGTTGACAGAACAGGAAGTGGACACTGAGAGCTGTGTCCAAGTCCAGATGCGTTTATACTGCTTTCTAAACAGAATGAATTAATCTCGCTAATCATTTATCCAATGAAATGCTGGAAAACAGTGAAACCAGAATTTCTTTCAGTGGACAGTGACGTCTTCAGTTTGTTTTATTTGACCAAAGAGCAGAAAGAAGCAGAAAATGGTAACAACGCTTAGATACATCGCATCACTGCTTATTTTTACTTTTATTGCAAATGTGCTCAGTCCCGCATATCAGTTATCGATCTCCTTCATTACTAATAATCGATACCTGAACATCACTGACAGCAACACGTGCAAACACGCACCTGCGCAGGTGAATGTGACGGTTGTCTGATTTTGTGGGACGCCCGGAGAGGGGCGGTGTGGTGTGTCTCCTGGCCCTCAGCAGGAGGGTCTTCACTCAGATCAGAGCCAACCTTTTCCACTGCACGTGTGACGTGAACAGCAGTCTAACAGAGACACTGAGGTGTCTGGACCGTCGGTTTCAGCCGTCAGACCCTCCTGGTTCAGGTTACAGTCGTGGTCGGTTTTATGCCTCAGGTGTTACCCGGTTTAACGTTAATTAAACTAAACTACAGGCTGCGATGGGACGAGGGACCTGATCAATACTGCGATTCGGTCAGGACAGACAGGTTCACTCATCAAGAGCCAATAATCAGCCAGTCCCATTACTGTGAACAGACCTGTGGTCACACCTGAGTGCTGTGTGTCAGCGCTCCGTTACCGTTACGGTCATGTTGTCGTTAGCTTCGTGAAGCCTCATCGACCCGCCATCAAACCGACCGACCCGCAGCCGGCAGAGAGAGCAAACCGACTGTGTGCGTGTTTACCTGTCAGACCCCCGGCGGCCGTTTGTTCTGTCGTTAAGGTGAAATACTGTAGGACAGCAGGCTCTGTTTGTTTCTCCCGACGCCATTTTACATGTTCCTGCTGCTGCATCTGCTGCCACCACCGAACGGCGCCGCAAGATGGCGACAGAGTGCGGGAAAACGCTCAGCTCAACATTAAACGGACTGTTTTACAGAATCAAGTATTTATGTAAACTTGATGTTAAAAGACATTCAGTAAATATAGAATGCTGCATTTATGATGCATGAACATGAATGTAAATATCATGTGCCTCTTCTTCCTCTCAGATCCCTGTCTCTACATCCCTCGATTTGCCCACATGTTGGACTTTGGGGTGAAGACTCATGAGGTTTCCATGACAGCACTTCGTCTTGTTCAGAGGATGAAGAGGGACTGGATGCACACGGGTCGCCGACCTTCCGGACTCTGTGGTGCAGGTACATCATGGCCTTACGGTTACCCTGTCAGCGTCACCTAACATCGACAGCCATGCTTTAATCACTCCTCCTCCTCGTCCTCCTTCACCTCCTCACTGTCTCTTTCTCCTCAGCCCTGCTGGTAGCTGCTCGGATGCATAAGTTTCGTCGCACAGTGAAGGATGTGATCAGCGTGGTGAAGGTGTGTCAGACCACTCTGAGGAAGAGGTGAGAGCTGTGGTACATCTGGGTACACCACACAGAAGACTGACGTAGACTGTCAGTCACAGGACAGAGGGTCACAGTTTACAACAGCAGATTGCATTAACTTACTATGGATTATGTTAGAGCTTGGAAAAATACAATGAGTAGATCACAGTACAATGCAGGAAACTACATTTGATAACATCAAATTCCTTTAAACGTTAGTCAGTAACAGCAGATCTCAGTAAAAGGCAACAGACTGCAGTAGAATACAGTAGATCACATTTAATCTCAGTAGATTAAAGACTCCTCTCCCCCTCACTTCAGATTAACAGAGTTTGAGGACACACCCACCAGCCAGCTGACCATCGATGAGTTCATGAGAGTCGATCTGGAGCAGGAGTGTGATCCACCCTCCTTCATCGCTGCACAGCACAAAGCCAAGATGCAGCAGGTAGATCCCCCTGTCTGATTGGCTGCTGAAAGGTGACGGCAGTTGACTGATGATCAATGACCAAACCAATCGTTTTCACTGTCCTCTTCTTCTGCAGCTGGAACAGGAGCTGGCCAGGAAGCTGGATGACGTGGAAGGTCAGTTCCTAACCTGCCCTGCACTCCAGGCTCCAAAACAATCTTTTCAAACCCTTCAGAGGGCACTAGAGCGGGAGTCCGAACAGTTTGAGACATTTTAGCCTAAGTGGGCTCACTGAAGGACAGCGCATGTTTAGTGCATTGTAATTAATTGTTGAAATGATTGAAGACGTGGTAGAAGACAACAGACAGTTTGTTCAAGGCGCTACAAAGAACGGCAGGGACTCATGAATGAATTCTGGAGATCATTTCAAATGACTCAGCCCCTTCATCTTGTCCTGCTAGGAGAGATCAGCTGCTACAAAGACGAGATTGAGACTGAGCTGGAAAAGAGCCGACCCAAACTGAGAGGAATCTACGCCGCCTATGCCAAGGAAATCGGTCTGGTCTGAGTCACTCTGTCTGAACATCTCCGCAGAAACGAGAACATTTAACAACTTTATCACTTTTGGTTTTCAGACCCTGAGGACGCAGAGGTTTTGTCCTTGACCTCTGACCCCGAGGAGCCCGAAGTCGAAGAAGATGAGCTCCAAGTTGCTGCCCAAAAACTGACTCAGGACTTCCTGTGTCAGGTGATCCAGGAGGAGGAGGGGCGGGGCAAGAAGACAGATGACAGCGGGCAAGAGGCAGGGTCAGACGGGGAGGAGGCGGGACCTCAGCGTCAGGGTGCCCCCCTCGCCGCCATACTGGGAAAGCTACCGAGCGCCGCTAGCCTGGGCCTTCAACAGACCTACGACGAGTTGGAAACGTGTGAGAAACCAGATGGTAAGAACAGAAACACAACGCCATGTACATGTTGAGGTGGTGCTGTGTTTGCTCTGATGGTGTGCTGCTGTTTTTTCAGATGAGCAGTCGGAGGGCGGTGAACTGGACCTGGACGGAATCGATGATCAGGAGATCGATAAGGTCAGTTTATTCATCAATCACTGCATGTGTTCCATGAGTGTGTGTAAAGAAAGGCAGCAGCAGGCCGGACGCTTGAATCCCAGGGTGCTTGTGGACGAGTGCGGGGTGTGTTGTCGTCTTCATGCTGTTCGTTGTTGTGTCTGAAGAAACAAAAGGCGATTTTGTGTCCTCATAAATAAAGGCTGCTTTTATTGTGAAAGGTTGTGTGTACAGGATGTGATGTCTTCTTGAATCTGGATTGTCTCCTGCTCTGTGTGCTGCAGTACATCCTGAATGACAAGGAGGTCCAAGTGAAGACGGAGCTGTGGATGAAGCAGAATGCAGAATACCTGAAAGAGCAGAAAGGTCAGGAAGACTCTTCCTCATCATCATCATCATCATCATCAACAGGCCACCACATCTTCAGCGATCAGTCTTTCACTTTCTGACTGTTCTGAACATTTTAAACATGTTTCTAACACATAACACAGACATTCATGTTGTGGAATATGATTCATTTAATTTTAAATTGCTTACAAACTGCAGTTGATCAAATCCACTTAACAATCTGAAAAAACGTGCTGATTGTCTATTGTGTTATTGATTTATTATTGACTGTGTGTTTACAGAGAAAGAAGAGAGGATAAAGAAAGAGAAAGAACAGGGGACTTACAAAGAGAAGGTGAGTGTGTTTGTTTTAATTTAAATAAAGTTTATGTTCAATAGTTTGAATTAAATAAAGTTTAAATTAGTTATCATGAGTTAAGTTCCAGCTCACTTCTGTTTCCAGCCGAAGAGGTCCAAGAAGAAGAAGGAGGAGATCCAGGCGCTGACGGCGGGCGAAGCCATCGAGAAGATGTTGGAGAAGAAGAAGATCTCCAGTAAAATCAACTACGACGTCCTCAGAGACCTGAACAGCAGAGGGACAGGAAGTGGGGGGGGCAGCAGTCCCAGCAGATCCTCCTCGGACCCCCCCAACACCAACGCTGCCGCACAGAAACGACTCAGTCGCCGCCGCCGCCGCAAGAAGAACAGTGACGCCAACCAAGACTTCGCCACTAGTGCCAGCATCATGGGGAAGAGGTGCCATCAGTAATCTACATATAATCTATAATCTATACCCGATCTATAAAATGTCTAAACTATTCATCTGTGCTTACCATCTCTAGAACATCCGAAGACACTTGGTCCGATGTTATGCTTTTGTTTTATACACCAAACGATCAGTCAATTTGTTGAGAATAAGTCAGCGATAAAAACTTTCATTGGTTGTTGTTGTTTATGTTTTCCGTCTCTTTTCTTTTTAGGGTCCGCCTCCTTTTATCCTCCACATCAAAGAAGAAGAAAACGTCCGTCCAGGTGAGCGACCGCACCTGACTGCACCTGCTCTCACACTGTACACACGTACTGTATGTTCTGTATATACTCAGATTGTTTCAGATGTGTTTCATCTCTCAGGCAGAAAAGTCGGTCACCATGACGACAGACGCAACAACGGAGGTAGCAGCTGAAGTGACCTCTAACCCTGAACCAGACACCAGCTCCACCCCTGCTGCTCCGCCCGCTGTGCCGGAGGAGGACGAGGAGGAGGAAGAGGAGGCGGAGGAGGAGTGCGTCAGCGCTCTGCAGCTCGTAGGAGGTCAGTCCGGACTTTTATTCTGAAAGTTACTCTGGTACAAAGTGACTAGACTGAGGCTCCAGGTGCATTGTGGGAGGGAGGGGAGCTAACAAACAGGTCACAACTGGATGAGTCTGAGGTGAAGTTTAGAAAATAAACGCATGGCATCAGATCTTAAAGTTCAGAGAAATAAGGAGCTGAAATCAGGTGCATGAAAGCCGTGAACTCCACAGAGAGCAGCAGGTGGAGGCGACACGAACACATCGTGTTGTGTTCACTGACAGTTATTACTTCTGTTTCATTTTCTTAGGATTTACAGTTCTGTTCAGATTAGTTCATTCACTGTGACATAACTAATGCAACTCCAATAGTAGTGATCAGTAATAATAAAGAAAGTGAAAGTGACTAACTTTGACCGGTGAGTCTGTTTCCTGTCGGATATGATGTACCGATTCTCTTATTGACGACTGATCGATTGGCCGATGACTGACTGTGTGTTTCAGATTACGGCTGTGAGGATGAGGAAGCCTTTTAGCTCCACACTGATGTTTGACCACCAGCGAATCAACTGTCCGTCCATCGGCTCCACTCAGTGATCAATTTTACAGAGATCAGTAATCAGCGATGGAGTTTTAATTTCTTCTTTCACTGGCTCCTGATCATTTGAGTAGATATTCAGCCATCAAGCCTGTCACGTTGTTCATAATGTAAATAGAGAAGTTGTAGCCTTTAGATGTGTGTGTATTTTTCTATGAATCTGTTTGCATGTAAATACATTTACATTCCAAGACACAAGCGTTTTAACGATGCTGTTTTACAAGAAATGTAAAAAATGTTTTAGAAAATGAACCATCACAAACTCCATCAGGTGTTTTAATGTTTTAGTATTCTTAATGTTTTTCTCATGTCTGTGTTGTACATGAATGTGTGTATTTTATAGTGGACTTTGCTTCTTTGTTCTTGCTGAGATAAAATAAGGAAAGTGAAAACATTCCCTCAGAGAATAAAGAACCTCTGAAAGAATCAAACTGCGATGTTGTCTGAAAGTTGGTGAAACTCTGACGACAAGCTTAAGTTCATCATTTTTCTTCTTGACTGTGGCTGGACGAGCCCCAGGGACTTCACATTCTGTCAGTATCCAAAGGTCTGTTTGATGGCCTGAAAATAGAACCGGGTCCAGCCCTCCCTGGTGGACTCCTCCTCCCCTGCAGGGACTCCTCGACACTCCATCTTTAGTTCTGTTTCGTCTCCTCGGTCCACCAGCTCCAGACTGACGGTTGCGTAGTGCTCTGAAGAGACACCGACAAACAAAGCAAAAATTGCAGCCGGTACACAAACGCATCGTAAGACCAACCCAGGATGACATACCACTGGGCCACGTCCTGAACCGCCACCTCATCTCGATCCTCTGGTCCGGTACCTGCAGAGAGAAGCGGCACTCTGGTTACCATGGCGATGAGATAACTAAGCACTGTTTGGGTGATCAGCTGTGACCTCACCAGCTGTGTGAACTCTCCAGTGACGTTCCCATCCAACAGCTGGAACCGTCCTCCATGACGGCCGTCCACCACCGCCACCGAGCGTGTGAACACCTGCACAAACTACAGACGGAGACCCTTACCTGCATTACTACTGTGGCACTAGCACAATATAAGTACACAGACAGGCACAGTTAGCTGCAGCACTGCACTACCATATTACTACAGGAACAGGCCCTGATTGGACCTGGATCTGCTTTGGTCTGGTGTTGTTGACGTTAATCCAATGCTAAATCAGAACATCTTTATCTGATCTGGGCTGATTTCAGCCAGTTAGTCCTGGTTTTATTCAATCCTGGTCTTATTTCAACAAGGTTTCGTCCTAGATTGAACGGGACCAACTAGACTAGCCCCAGTCTGTCCTGGTTTTGTACCTCCTGGTTGATGAAGGTCCTGTAGAGCTCGTCAGGCGATGCTTGGAAGGTTTCCTTCAGATTAAAGCCGCAGGTTGAGATTCTGACACCTGTGGTACAGGGGTCGGGGGTAGATGAACACCTGGGGATGCTGCTTATCTATGGGAGTATACAACGTGGTCAGAGGTAACTTTCACAGCTGACTCAGGATCAGAGGCTGAATTCATGGCTAGTTTAGTTGAACTAAAGTTTACCTGAGTTTTACTGGTCTGGATTTGGGTCTTCTTGGTCTCCATTTGTGGCAGCTTTGGTCCATTGGCGGTGGGGAGGATCATCCCCTGACTGAACTCTGTGAGGTCAGACGTCACTCTAGTTACCACAGGGATCCTCATCATCATCACTGATTGGTTAGTCCTGTTGCGTTGTGGGTAACACACCTGATTTGAGCTGCTGGACGTAGTCGCTCAGAACCCTTTGGACCTCCTGAATGCCACTTTTCTTCATGAGGTCCAGGAGCGAAGTGTTGGGTTGGTCTTTACAAAGAGAAACTGAGATCTAGAAGGAAATGTGCTCATCAATACATTGATCAATACAGCCATTAATACTGTGATCGGTCAGTATCAGCAGGAACGGGAAGATGCAGCCTCACATCGAGGTCGTCGGTGTCGTTCTCGTCTGACAGGTTGAACACGTCAACAGTTCCTCTGTACTTCACTCCGCTGTTGGATGTCCCTGCACACAGGAAACAGGAAGGAGAGTTACACCTGAGTGATGTCAGAGTGGTCATCGGAGGGTTTGCCAGTAACGTGACATCATCAGCGATGTCATGATTGTTGACCCACTGATTTATTTAGAATACATAAAGCTAAAGCTAACCAAACTATTGACATTGTCAGCAGACTTCATAAGTAGCCCCGCCCCCCCATGAGAGTGATCTGTGGTGGTCGCAGGCTACAGACTGACATCACCAGTGACATCATCACTGACCCAACCAGTTGGCTCTCAGCTGCCACTCGTAGAAGAAGATTAGTTTTCCTTTGCGGTTGTTGATGGAAGCTTCTCCATCCAGTTTGGAGACGTCAGTCAGCTGACAGACGCCCTCTGGTCCCTCCACCCGGACCCCCAGCAGCAGCTGACGGAGACGCTCTGATGACCAGCTGCTGACATCACGCTCTGTCCTGAGGAGGTGACACACAGAGGAGGAGGAGGAGAAGAAGAAAAAGAAGCAGAGTTGATTTCTGAATTTATCCAGTGAGTTTTAGCTTCACCTTCTGCCCCGCCCACATCGACTCTGGCCCCGCCCTCCTCTCTGACATCACAACCTGTTGTCCATCAGGCCATTTAAAAATATCTACACATGTGCTGAACCAGCTGGAGGATCATATAACACACACACACACAGAACAGATCAGTGAACCAGAGTTTACTTGTTTCTTAATAAAACTGATCAGCTCATGTTGAACCTGCAGCTTCATTTCAGCCACAACAATCCTCACTTTGACAGTAAGAAGAAGAAGAAGAAGAAGAAGAAGAAGAAGAAGAAGAGGAACAGACCAGTGCCAGTTGTTGACATTGGTGGCGTCAGCTCTCTCTTCAACGATCCATCGAGGATCTCCTTCGCCCCATTTAGCCATCAGGGACCAACAAGGTCTGAGTACTGTAGTATTACTGCTGTACCCACTGAGGTATTACTGCTGTACCCACTGAGGTATTACTGCTGTACTCTCTGTAGTATTACTGCTGTACCCACTGAGGTATTACTGCTGTACTCTCTGTAGTATTACTGCTGTACTCACTGAGGTATTACTGCTGTACTCTCTGTAGTATTACTGCTGTACTCACTGAGGTATTACTGCTGTACTCTCTGTAGTATTACTGCTGTACTCACTGAGGTATTACTGCTGTACTCTCTGTAGTATTACTGCTGTACTCACTGAGGTAGTACCGCTGTAACTGCTGTAAACTGTTGAGTGTTGAACCAGACGTCTCCTGTGCGTTTCTGACTGTTCAACTGAAACCTAAAACCAACTTTAAGTCACACACAATCAGTTTAACTACTTCCTCCAAGAACTTTCAAAGTAAAACAACACAAACAGGATGCAGCAGTGAATAATAATAATAACTAACAAAATGTCTCCAAAGAAGTGAGCCAAATGAGAGAGTTAAAAATAAGACAAAAATAAAGTGAGGAAAAATAACTCTGATATAATAATATAAGATTATGAAGTAATAAAGATGTGTAATGATAATAAAACTGATATTGGATGTTGGAGAAGCTCTGAATGTACAGAAACATGAAAATCATTAACTGATGTGAAGTTAATGTTAACAGAACTTCAGAGAAATGACGGTAAATGACAGAAATATTTAGAAATTTAAAATGAACTGAATTAAAACTTCTTTTAAAATGTTCATCTATTTGATTGTCATTAATATTCAAAAAAAATTGAGAAAAGAAAAACAAAGTGGCACAAGCATAAAACACCCCATTATATTAAACAGTAAAAACATTTTTTACATTTTAATTTCCTCTTCCAAGTCTTTTATTTATTCATTTCTGAAAAATAGATCACATTTATTTAATAAATGTTCACAGATGGTGACGATTTTCTTCAGCATTTAAGATGAATGTACATCCAATACAAATTTTTCATGTGAAATGTATTTATTTATATAATTGAACTGAATCTTGAACTGAATTTTGACTTAAAAAGTTGTAATTGAACTATTCACTACAACTCCCAGCAGCCACAGCGCGACTGAGAGCCGTCAGGAGAAGCAGAAGAAGAAGAAGAAGCCGGAAGAAGAAAAGAAGAGTGGCTGCGGCGGCTGAAGGTAAATACACCTGATTCGATTATCAGTGTTAAGCTTGATATCCGTTTGATCGATTCACAGGTTATTTATCTGCGTGCTGACGTCACCGCCCTTGTCGTTTGTCAAGCTGAAACAAAAGTTTGCATCCGGTTTAAGCGCTGACGTTATCTGTTAACCTGCTAGCTTCCTGCTGTGACACAAAACAGTCACAAAATACACAGAAGTACACACGAATACACACAAATACAAGGAGATACACAGAAATACACTGAAATACACACGTGGACGTGAGACAGCAGCACGTGAAGACTCAGATTCTTAGTGTGTGTGTTTGTTAGCTGAATGTGTCTGTGTTGACAGTTTAAACACAGTTGGGTTGTGTGTCCAGATGATGAAGAATAAGGCAGATGAGGAAGATTACTGGAACAGCTCCAAGTTTAAAGCTTTCACCTTTGATGATGAAGACGACGAGTTCAGCAGGGTAAGACCTGAACCAGATCTGAGCCAGACCAAAACCAGACCGACCTGAAAACCTGAACCAGACTGAGTGAGGCAGCAGGTGTGTCGGTGCACCTGCGTGACGCTCAGGTGTTGATGCTGTGTTTGTGTGTTGTCAGCTGAAAGAGTCGAAGCAGGCGGTGAACAGCATCCGCCGCCTGGTGGAGGAAGACGATGAAGAAGACGACGTGGAGAAGGTCAGCTGGAGCGGAGAACCCGTCGGGAGTAAGACTTCATTCTTATTATGAAACGCCCGTGCAGGGTCCGAAGCTGTGATTGGCTGCAAGGTTTGGTTTGTCCGTCCGTCTCCTCAGGCATCTCCTGGTCGGTCAAAGAGACGGCAGCATCCAATCAGAGGACAGACAGAGAGCCCGCCTTCCCCAAAGTCAATGCAGACACGCCGACCATCAGCAAGAGTAACTCGGGATACTCTCTGAGCTCTCTGTTCAAAGGTGAGACAGGTGCACCGGTGGACAGGTGAGACACATGACTCGGGTACAGTAACCACTGGATTCACGACTGATGAATTTGTTTACCTGCAGGAAAAACCAAAGGAGGGAACTTCCAGTCCTTCTCCGACTGTGAGTCTGAGCTGGTGCTTTACTGCGCCCCCCACAGGGCAAAGTCAGAACATAAAGGCGACACATAGTTAAAAGTCTTCAATAAAAAAAAAACTTCAACTTGTCTGTGTACATATTGAGATATATTGTAGTACACAAAGCAGTAAAGTGTGTAACAGTGCAGTTTGAATGAATGAGTGACGCTGATGTTTCTGTTTTAGCGCTCAGCGATTCTTCTGTCAGGCTCTACGCTCCAGAGCTCCGAAAGCCCAAATCTGAATACAAGGTAACAAGACTGGTAATCCGATTACTGTTTGGGTAATCAGATTACAGGCAGTAACTTTCCAGTCATCTGATTACTTCTGATCAGATTGCTAATCTGATTTGTTTTCCTGGTGTGCTAATGATGATGTCGTGTTGTGATGTCAGGATTATGTCAGTGATTGGTCACCTGAGGAGACAGTCCACAGAATGCAGCAGGGAAAGGTAACACACCTGTCTGTCTACCTGTCTGTCCACCTGTCTGTGGCTCAGGCTTGTTGCAGTACATTACTGATATTTGGCAGTACTGTTTCTCTAGAGAGGTACTATTGCAGTGTATTTGTACTGCATATGATTCAGGCTGTGGAGAGTCTGTAGTACAAGCTGTATTAGTGTGTAATGATACAACGTAGTACTGATGTGTAGGATCACAGTGTATTTGCACTGCGTCTGTTTCAGGCTGTGTCTTTGGAGAAGTTTCGATCTCTTCAGGACAAACTGCTGCTGCTCGATTTCGCCGTCAGCGCACACGACGGAAACGTCATCACGGCTGTAACTTTATTGACAATCTGATCCACGGCGGCATTATCTCTTAACTTTATTAACAACACCAATAAATATCATCACAAACAATTGACTACACACTGTTTGCTGTTTCAGGTGTTAATTTACTTAAAGAGGACTCTGAGTAAAGGTAAGTCAGACTCTGGATCAGTCAGACCTGGTCCAGGATCAGTGTTGTGTATTGACTTGTTGTGTTTTCCTGCTCAGAGGTTTTGTTTCGGGAGCTGGAGTCCAGGCAAACAGCTCTGAGACATTTCATCCACTACCTGACTGAGACCAGAGAGCAGAGGCTGCTGCTGGAGCTGCTCAGGTCTCTGCTCACACCTGCATCTGCACGTACACCTGGACACACCTGGTCTGTCATTTGTTTAACTCATGTGTTTTCTTCTTCTGGTCCTCCTCAGAGCTCTGGGCCGGACAGAGGACGTGGCGGTATGTAGTCCACACCACATACACTCAAGAAGTACACAGCTGTAGTACACAGCTGTAGTACACAGCTGTAGTATCGGTGGCTCATCAGTCACTTCCTGTTTGTCTGACAGCTGCTGCAGTATAAAGAACACCTGAGCATTGCTGATGAAAACAAGAGACGGGACTTCCTCAAGAGCTGCCTCAGGTGAGTGAGTCCTGCAGGCCACCGTACTTTACAACAGAATAACACGTAAACAAATACTGTGAACTGACGACGTTTGGTTATAAAAATAATTTATTAAATAACATGTGTGAATCATTTAGATGTTGTCATATCTGTAGTGACTAATCTGTGAATCATGAATTACTTGATGATGTCCTTAACGACATCACCATCTTTCTTTTGTTTGTTTGTTTGTTTGTTTATTTCCAGTCTTCCGTTTTCTGCAGAAGATTCAGCTCATGTTCAGGATCACTTCACTCTGCTGGAGAGGCAGATCATCATCGAGGTCAGAGGTCACACTAAACCAGACCCAACCAGTCGGACTTCCAAAACATAACATTCCTTTTGCTTTGTCAATAAATTTGCTGATTTATTTGAAGAGCATCAGACAAACACAACCTGACAGACCTGTAAAACCTTTGGGCATTTTTGTGGATTTATTATTAAAATCACTGAAGTCTTTCCTGATGTGGTTTAAGCTCTGACTCACATCTCTTGTCCCACTTCACTTCACTGTTTATTTCCTGTTTATTTCCAGCAGTTCCTCTGTTTAATCACAGTTTACACGCAGTTTGAATCCCACCGTAATCTCAGAGCAAACCCAAGTATATGCCAGGTGCCATCCCTG
The DNA here is from genome assembly GCF_020382885.2 of Scatophagus argus. Classification (NCBI taxonomy): domain Eukaryota; kingdom Metazoa; phylum Chordata; class Actinopteri; family Scatophagidae; genus Scatophagus; species Scatophagus argus. The sequence continues at coordinate 525,845 of NC_058511.1, read as the reverse complement.
TTTTTGCTCTGTGTTGCTAGGCAACCGACCAGCACGCCGAGCGCGGAGGGAAGGCGGAAATCTTCCAGAAGTTTCCCAGAAGAGCCTCCATTCTCAACATGCCGCTGGTCACAACGCTGTACTATTGCTGCTTCTACCACTACACTGAGTCTGAGGTTGGTCAAAGCGGACTGGTTCGATCAGGATAGTGAACCTGTACTGGTTAAACCAGATCAGTCAAAGCGGTTCAGCTGATTCAGATCAGTTGAGCCTGTTTTTATCTCTGATTGCAGGGAACCTACAGCAGCCCGTTGAACATCCGTCAGACTTTTAAGGTAAGAGCTGATCATTTTCTCTCAGTTTTTATTGACACTTTCGAAGATAACGTTTGTGTCACTGACAGCTGCTGACCTTTGACCTCAGATCTCTGAGAAGCAGTACTTTGTGACGGCGCTGGCGGCTCGGGCGAAGCTGAAGGCGTGGTCGGACGTGGACGCTCTGTTCACCAGCAGGAATTGGCTTGGCTTCACCAGGAAGAAATCACCACTGAGCTTCCAACGAGTTGTCGACATCCTACAGAAGAACTCTGCCCCCACACAGGTGAGGGGGTGTGGCCATAGCAGTCCCACCAATGGAAAGTAAGAACATGTTGAGTCAAGGTGTTGAAGGAGAGACGATGAGGTGTGTGGTATGTTGGACAGGTGCTGCAGGACTACGTGGCGTTGGTCGATGATGCAGAGCTGAGGATCACTTTGGCTCAGAAACATAAATGTCACGACATCGTCATCAACGTGAGACTGACTTTTACTCTCACAACACCCTCTGATTGGATGATTGTTTACACTTTATTAAACCAATCAGAATTATGCAGAAGTGCGCTTCGTGAAACCTGACACTCGACTGTGTGTTTGCTATGATGTGTCTCTGGGCCTATCAGACTTACCGGGACCTGAAAGACCGGCAGCTGCTGCTGGGATACCGGGGGAAGGTGGAGCGAGGATCGGTGGAGGAGAGGAAGATCAATGAGCTGCTCAACAACCCGGTGAGGATGACGAGGAAGAGTCGTCTTCTCCGTCTTCATCACCTGTCCTCACTGGACCTCTTTTCTTCTTCTCTTTCAGCAAATCCGGTGGAAGAACTGAGCTGTTTCAGTGAAAGACTTTTACTTTGAAACAAGGTGGCAGTTTCCTGTGCGAAGGGACGATCCTCCATCCTCGTGACAACAGGAACATCCTGTCAGCACATGCCTGCTTCACTCTCATTGGCTGTAGGAGGAGCGCTTGGTTTGACTCTGCCCACAAAGCACACGGCGGGCGGATCTTCAGTCATCGCTTCAACATCCGTCAGATAACCTGTTTGTATAAAAGTGAACAAAAAAGAATAAAAACATAAAATGTGAATTTAATCTGATGTCAACGAGTGTTTCTGTTGGAGGAGGAGGTGGAGACAGAAAGGAAGAAGTGGAGGAGGTAGAAAAAGAGGGAGAGGTACACACACAAAAACAAAAGTACGGGTGTGCACCTAAAAGGGTACAAGTGCTTGTCGCGATTGGGTATCCCTTGGAGAGACAATTGTGTACCCTTTGGTGCTGGTACATTTTCGGACCTTGTCAAATTGCACTATTTAAAGTACAATTGTGTAAATTGTGTATCCCGTAAGACACAAAAGTAACTCTCAACTATAGTCCAGCAATGTACTCATTTAAAAGGGTATTCTAAGGTACTTGTAAGGGTACCCTCCAGTGACAAGCAATTCTGGACTTTAAGGAGACAAAAATGTACCAAATCTGTCAGGCTCTACGCTCCAGAGCTCTGAAAGCCCAAATCTGAATACAAGGTAACAAGACTGGTAATCCGATTACTTTCATGTAATCCGATTACTTCCATGTAATCCGATTACTACTTGGGTAATCCGATCACTTTCATGTAATCTGATTACTGCTTTGGTAATCCAATTACTGCTTTGGTAATCCGATTACTTTCATGTAATCCGGTTACTTTCGTGTAATCTGATTACTTTATGGTAGACTGATTACCGTTTGTAATCTGATTACTCTCATGTAATCTGGTCACTTTCATGTAGTCTGTTTATTGATTGTAAGCTGATTACTTCAATGTAATCTGGTTACTTTCATGTGGTCTGATTACTGATTGGAAAGCAGTAAAGTGTGTAACAGTGCAGTTTGAATGAATGAGTGACGCTGATGTTTCTGTTTTAGCGCTCAGCGATTCTTCTGTCAGGCTCTGCGCTCCACAGCTCCCAAAGCCCAAATCTAAAGACTGGTAATCTGATTACTGTTCATGTAATCCGATTACTTTCATGTAATCAGATTACTGCTTGGGTAGTCAGATTACTTTCATGTAATCAGATTACTTTATGGTAGACTGATTACTGATTGGAAATCTGATTACTCTCATGTAATCTGGTGACTTTCATGTAGTCTGTTTATTGATTGTAAGCTGATTGCTTGTCGCGATTGGGTATCCCTTGGAGAGACAATTGTGTACCCTTTGGTGCTGGTACATTTTCGGACCTTGTCAAATTGCACTATTTAAAGTACAATTGTGTAAATTGTGTATCCCGTAAGACACAAAAGTAACTCTCAACTATAGTCCAGCAATGTACTCATTTAAAAGGGTATTCTAAGGTACTTGTAAGGGTACCCTCCAGTGACAAGCAATTCTGGACTTTAAGGAGACAAAAATGTACCAAATCTGTCAGGCTCTACGCTCCAGAGCTCTGAAAGCCCAAATCTGAATACAAGGTAACAAGACTGGTAATCCGATTACTTTCATGTAATCCGATTACTTCCATGTAATCCGATTACTACTTGGGTAATCCGATCACTTTCATGTAATCTGATTACTTTCCATGTAATCCGATTACTGTTTGGGTAATCCGATTACTTTCATGTAATCTGATTACTTTACGGTAGACTGATTACCGTTTGTAATCTGATTACTCTCATGTAATCTGGTCACTTTCATGTAGTCTGTTTATTGATTGTAAGCTGATTACTTCAATGTAATCTGGTTACTTTCATGTGGTCTGATTACTGATTGGAAAGCAGTAAAGTGTGTAACAGTGCAGTTTGAATGAATGAGTGACGCTGATGTTTCTGTTTTAGCGCTCAGCGATTCTTCTGTCAGGCTCTGCGCTCCACAGCTCCCAAAGCCCAAATCTTAAGACTGGTAATCTGATTACTGTTTGGGTAATCAGATTACTGCGTGTAATCCGATTACTGTTCATGTAATCTGATTACTGTTTGGGTAATCAGATTACTGCGTGTAATCCGATTACTGTTCATGTAATCTGATTACTGCTTTGGTAATCTGATTACTTCCATGTAATCCGATTACTGTTCATGTAATCTGATTACTGCTTTGGTAATCCGATTACTTCCATGTAATCCGATTACTGTTCATGTAATCTGATTACTGCTTGGGTAATCCGATTACTTCCATGTAATCTGATTACTTCAATGTAATCTGGTTACTTTCATGTAATCAGATTACTGCTTGGGTAGTCAGATTACTTTCATGTAATCAGATTACTTTATGGTAGACTGATTACTGATTGGAAATCTGATTACTCTCATGTAATCTGGTGACTTTCATGTAGTCTGTTTATTGATTGTAAGCTGATTGCTTGTCGCGATTGGGTATCCCTTGGAGAGACAATTGTGTACCCTTTGGTGCTGGTACATTTTCGGACCTTGTCAAATTGCACTATTTAAAGTACAATTGTGTAAATTGTGTATCCCGTAAGACACAAAAGTAACTCTCAACTATAGTCCAGCAATGTACTCATTTAAAAGGGTATTCTAAGGTACTTGTAAGGGTACCCTCCAGTGACAAGCAATTCTGGACTTTAAGGAGACAAAAATGTACCAAATCTGTCAGGCTCTACGCTCCAGAGCTCCCAAAGCCCAAATCTGAATACAAGGTAACAAGACTGGTAATCCGATTACTTTCATGTAATCCGATTACTTCCATGTAATCCGATTACTACTTGGGTAATCAGATTACTTTCATGTAATCTGATTACTTCCATGTAATCCGATTACTTCCATGTAATCCGATTACTTCCATGTAATCCGATTACTGTTTGGGTAATCCGATTACTTCCATGTAATCCGATTACTTTACGGTAGACTGATTACCGTTTGTAATCTGATTACTCTCATGTAATCTGGTCACTTTCATGTAGTCTGTTTATTGATTGTAAGCTGATTACTTCAATGTAATCTGGTTACTTTCATGTGGTCTGATTACTGATTGGAAAGCAGTAAAGTGTGTAACAGTGCAGTTTGAATGAATGAGTGACGCTGATGTTTCTGTTTTAGCGCTCAGCGATTCTTCTGTCAGGCTCTGCGCTCCACAGCTCCCAAAGCCCAAATCTTAAGACTGGTAATCTGATTACTGTTTGGGTAATCAGATTACTGCGTGTAATCCGATTACTGTTTAGGAATGTGTGACGCGTTTGCAGCAAAAAAAACTTGTGAAAATCAGTGAAATATTCAGCGAGTTATGACTGATTAAATGCGCTGACACTTCACTGCGCCTGCCAAACAGATTACACTGAATGGAGCGGGTGACCGGTCCAAGATGGCCGCCCCACGGCTCGTCAGCGCCAACAGGCAGTAGCGGTCGACGCGACGTCTACTCTTTATTGTTTCTATGCCCGTGACAACAGGAACATCCTGTCAGCACATGCCTGCTTCACTCTCATTGGCTGTAGGAGGAGCGCTTGGTTTGACTCTGCCCACAAAGCACACGGCGGGCGGATCTTCAGTCATCGCTTCAACATCCGTCAGATAACCTGTTTGTATAAAAGTGAACAAAAAAGAATAAAAACATAAAATGTGAATTTAATCTGATGTCAACGAGTGTTTCTGTTGGAGGAGGAGGTGGAGACAGAAAGGAAGAAGTGGAGGAGGTAGAAAAAGAGGGAGAGGTACACACACAAAAACAAAAGTACGGGTGTGCACCTAAAAGGGTACAAGTGCTTGTCGCGATTGGGTATCCCTTGGAGAGACAATTGTGTACCCTTTGGTGCTGGTACATTTTCGGACCTTGTCAAATTGCACTATTTAAAGTACAATTGTGTAAATTGTGTATCCCGTAAGACACAAAAGTAACTCTCAACTATAGTCCAGCAATGTACTCATTTAAAAGGGTATTCTAAGGTACTTGTAAGGGTACCCTCCAGTGACAAGCAATTCTGGACTTTAAGGAGACAAAAATGTACCAAATCTGTCAGGCTCTACGCTCCAGAGCTCTGAAAGCCCAAATCTGAATACAAGGTAACAAGACTGGTAATCCGATTACTTTCATGTAATCCGATTACTTCCATGTAATCCGATTACTACTTGGGTAATCCGATCACTTTCATGTAATCTGATTACTGCTTTGGTAATCCAATTACTGCTTTGGTAATCCGATTACTTTCATGTAATCCGGTTACTTTCGTGTAATCTGATTACTTTATGGTAGACTGATTACCGTTTGTAATCTGATTACTCTCATGTAATCTGGTGACTTTCATGTAGTCTGTTTATTGATTGTAAGCTGATTGCTTGTCGCGATTGGGTATCCCTTGGAGAGACAATTGTGTACCCTTTGGTGCTGGTACATTTTCGGACCTTGTCAAATTGCACTATTTAAAGTACAATTGTGTAAATTGTGTATCCCGTAAGACACAAAAGTAACTCTCAACTATAGTCCAGCAATGTACTCATTTAAAAGGGTATTCTAAGGTACTTGTAAGGGTACCCTCCAGTGACAAGCAATTCTGGACTTTAAGGAGACAAAAATGTACCAAATCTGTCAGGCTCTACGCTCCAGAGCTCCGAAAGCCCAAATCTGAATACAAGGTAACAAGACTGGTAATCCGATTACTTTCATGTAATCCGATTACTACTTGGGTAATCAGATTACTTTCATGTAATCCGATTACTGCTTGGTAACCCGATTACTTTCATGTAATCTGATTACTTCCATGTAATCCGATTACTTCCATGTAATCCGATTACTTTCATGTAATCCGATTACTACTTGGGTAATCCGATTACTTTCATGTAATCCGATTACTTTCATGTAATCCGATTACTTCCATGTAATCCGATTACTGCTTGGGTAATCCGATTACTTCCATGTAATCCGATTACTGTTTGGGTAATCCGATTACTTTCATGTAATCTGATTACTTTACGGTAGACTGATTACCGTTTGTAATCTGATTACTCTCATGTAATCTGGTCACTTTCATGTAGTCTGTTTATTGATTGTAAGCTGATTACTTCAATGTAATCTGGTTACTTTCATGTGGTCTGATTACTGATTGGAAAGCAGTAAAGTGTGTAACAGTGCAGTTTGAATGAATGAGTGACGCTGATGTTTCTGTTTTAGCGCTCAGCGATTCTTCTGTCAGGCTCTGCGCTCCACAGCTCCCAAAGCCCAAATCTAAAGACTGGTAATCTGATTACTGCGTGTAATCCAATTACTGTTTAGGCAATCTGACTATTGACCGGCAATCTTACTGTTGGCTGTAGTCCGATTACTGTTTAGGTAATCTGATTACTTTCCTGTAATCCTGTAATCTGATTGCTTAAATGTTATTAAACCAATCAGAACATGCATTCTTGGCACATACACGCACATACACACACACACACACAGTGCAGTGGCTTCGACAGCTGATGACTATAAGACAGAATGTGGGTCACACTCGAGTGGTGTCAAACTGATGAGTGTGAGCTGAGACGATCAAACCACGTCCAGCAAGAGTGGAAAGTCTGGAAGGAGAGAAGAAGAACGCTATGGCAAGAGAACAGAGCAAAGACCACAGTGAAGAGTCTTTTGGGGCATTTGAGGGAAAATTAAAAAATAAAATAAAAAATTTCATGATTAAAAAAATTAAACCTTTCATTAGCAACTTTGTACATGTGTAAATATGGTTTGGGCCGAGGGGGTGTCCATTTCTTGTGTTTAACTTGACAATCTACATTTTTACATTACATACATTTTTTTCTCTCTGCTTTGTTATGCAGGTCTGAAACACCAGATGAGAGTGTGTGGCGGCATTTCCACTTTCTTGCTGAGTCGTGCTTTTACTGCCACCATCTGCTTCTGCATTGTGTGTTTTGCAAAATACCTATCATACATCACATATTTCAGAATATTCTATTACTATGAATATTAATATACGTCAAACCATGTGTCCTGTATCATAGCTACATGTGTGACGCGTTTGCAGCAAAAAAAACTTGTGAAAATCAGTGAAATATTCAGCGAGTTATGACTGATTAAATGCGCTGACACTTCACTGCGCCTGCCAAACAGATTACACTGAATGGAGCGGGTGACCGGTCCAAGATGGCCGCCCCACGGCTCGTCAGCGCCAACAGGCAGTAGCGGTCGACGCGACGTCTACTCTTTATTGTTTCTATGCCCGTGACAACAGGAACATCCTGTCAGCACATGCCTGCTTCACTCTCATTGGCTGTAGGAGGAGCGCTTGGTTTGACTCTGCCCACAAAGCACACGGCGGGCGGATCTTCAGTCATCGCTTCAACATCCGTCAGATAACCTGTTTGTATAAAAGTGAACAAAAAAGAATAAAAACATAAAATGTGAATTTAATCTGATGTCAACGAGTGTTTCTGTTGGAGGAGGAGGTGGAGACAGAAAGGAAGAAGTGAAGGAGGGTGTAGGGAGAAGAGGAGGTAGAAAAAGAGGAAGAGGTACACACACAAAAACAAAAGTACGGGTGTGCACCTAAAAGGGTACAAGTGCTTGTCGCGATTGGTGCTTTGGTGCTGGTACATTTTCGGACCTTGTCAAATTGCACTATTTGTCAGGCTCTACGCTCCAGAGCTCCCAAAGCCCAAATCTGAATACAAGGTAACAAGACTGGTAATCCGATTACTTTCATGTAATCTGATTACTTCCATGTAATCCGATTACTACTTGGGTAATCAGATTACTTTCATGTAATCCGATTACTTCCATGTAATCCGATTACTTCCATGTAATCCGATTACTTCCATGTAATCCGATTACTTCCATGTAATCCGATTACTGCTTGGGTAATCCGATTACTTTCATGTAATCCGATTACTTTCATGTAATCTGATTACTTTACGGTAGATTGATTACCGTTTGTAATCTTTTTACTCTCATGTAATCTGGTCACTTTCATGTAGTCTGTTTATTGATTGTAAGATGATTACTTCAATGTAATCTGGTTACTTTCATGTGGTCTGATTACTGATTGGAAAGCAGTAAAGTGTGTAACAGTGCAGTTTGAATGAATGAGTGACGCTGATGTTTCTGTTTTAGCGCTCAGCGATTCTTCTGTCAGGCTCTGCGCTCCACAGCTCCCAAAGCCCAAATCTTAAGACTGGTAATCTGATTACTGTTTGGGTAATCAGATTACTGCGTGTAATCAGATTACTGTTCATGTAATCTGATTACTGCTTTGGTAATCTGATTACTTCCATGTAATCTGATTACAGTTCATGTAATCCGATTACTTTCATGTAATCTGATTACTGCTTGGGTAATCCGATTACTGCTTGGGTAATCCGATTACTTTCATGTAATCTGATTACTGCCATGTAATCCGATTACTTCCATGTAATCCGATTACTGCTTGGTAACCCGATTACTTTCATGTAATCCGATTACTTTACGGTAGACTGATTACCGTTTGTAATCTGATTACTCCCATGTAGTCTGTTTATTGATTGTAAGATGATTACTCCAGGCTAGTATCTCCCATAACCTCTCTCTCTCAAAAGCCCCTGGATTGTCTCTACAAATGAAAAAGAAACTCCCACTGAATGTCAAAGTAAGCTGGACAACTTATACGTGCTGAAAGAAAAGGTGCATTTAGTGGATGGAAGAGGGAGAACAAAACTCTGCCTCTTTATTCAGGTTGGAAAAATCTCAATCCAAAGCCAACTGCATTAAGCAACTTAAAATTAATAATGCAATATGTGATAGTATGCATTCTTATTGAAGGTTTTCACAGAAAGCGTAGACGATGAGCTGCTCCCTCCAACATGAACACAGGGCTTAACAACACTTATTCTGAAACCTAACAAGGATGTACTGCTTATTGATAATTGCCGCCCCATTTATCTTTTAAACAATGATTATAAGGTGTCAGCACTTGTATTTGCGAAAAGGCTTAAGCTAGTTTTGGATTCAGTCAAAGACAAATCACAATCTGGATTCATGAACAATAGACACATATCTAATAACATCAGATTGGTTTTAGACTTGTTAGAAATTTCTGATAACAGTTATATCCTATTTTTAGATTTCTATAAAGCCTTTGATTCAGTTGAACACCAGTTTATCTTTAGTTCTTTAGAGAAATCTGGTTTTGGGCTTTTTTTCAGCAAAGCTATTCGAACCGTAAATGCTATTAGTAATTGTTCTACTAAAATGAGGTCTGGCACAACCCCACGTTTTGACATTAAACGAGGAATTCGGCAAGGTTGTCCTATCTCCTCTTATCTCTTTCTTCTTGTCACCCAACTCTTAGCTATTCATATTAAATCAAGAGCTCTGAAAGGCATCACAATTGCAGAAAGAGAAATCGTTATCAGTCAGCTTGCAGATGATACAACCATTTTTTAAAAAAGATTCTACCCAGATATGTCGTGCTTTAAGCATAATCAATATGTTCTCTGGGGCTTCTGGACTACATTTAAATGTAAACAAATGTGAATTAATGGCGGTGAAAGACTCAGCTACATGCTCAGTATCAAACATCCCTGTCAAAAATACAGTAACATATTTAGGAATCTCCATCGCTAAAGATCAGAAGGCTAGAATTGCTTTAAACTTTACTCCGACCATAGAAAAGACCCAAAAAAGGTTTAATCTCTGGCTCCTAAGAGATCGGACGCTAATAACAAAAGCAGAAGGTATATTCAGACTAACTTACACTGCCATCTCATTATACATTGATAATAAGACCATCAAACACGTAGATCAGATGTTGTTTAACTTTTATGGAAGAATAAAACTCATTACATAAAGAAATCTGTTGTCATGAACTCATATGAGAATGGGGGGCTTAATTTCTTGGACTTTGAATCTTTGAACACCTTCAAGATTAACTGGATCAAACAATTCCTGAGAAAACCCGACTCAATATGGAAGAGTGTCCCTAACTATGTTGTTTTATAAAATTCCTTTTGGCATGCGACTATAACACAGAGAAAACTCCTGTTCGTCTTTCCAACTTTCATGAACAAGTGTTGCTTGCTTGTCATACTGAGACTGTTACTCATCTATTCTGGAACTGTAATTGTACCAGTAAACTGTGGCTATGAATACAACACAATTTCTCACCACACCGGTACTCTATTTGGAATAACAAAGATTTACTCTACCGAAACAGATCCTTTTTCTTTGAGGAGTGGTTTATCGATAATATTATCTAAATATTATTATAAAACAACTATTCAACAGCGATGGTGTATCTACTATGGCAACAAGAATCACGCCTCTTACTGATGTCCACAACCTTTTTATTGTCTTTCGTCGTGGTTAAGGAACACCGTGAAAACTGGAACAAGAACATATTTCCATATACATCATTTTCTATTATTCTCTTTCACACAAGTACATGGATTTCAGTATTTAAAAATGATTACCGTGTACGCCTGGTTAGCCAGTAGTAGACAGTCATCTCTTTCTCAATTCCCGATCACAACTTCCGGCTTGAGCTACACAGGAAGTGACCTTTTCACAATAAAACTAAATATTTCCGCAAGATCCCACAACAATCATGGATCATAATTCAGGATGTTTCACCACAATCTATGTAAACAAATAAACAATCAGAACTGAAATGTGATGATTGCACCTTAACTTCTGGCATTGCCACGGTAACATAGCCATATTGCGAGCGTCAGCTACAGATGGTGTTTTATTTTCTGATCAGGAGTTCCTTCAACACTATGGGTTACCTGTAACACCTGAACAGTATGCTGTAGTCTTCGATGCTATTCCATCTGGTGTTCTTATGTTAGTCAAAAATAAAATGTCTGTTTCTGTGCCTGATGTCCCCTTTACAGCTGTAACTGACTCACCAGTTGGTAAAGTATGCTTCAACACATCTAGTTGTAAGAATAACCGTAAGGTCTGCGCTCTTTTCCAAAGTCATATTGTTTCTACTTCACCTGGAATAACTTATTGGAATAGTCATGTAAATAACTTATGTTGGGAAAAAAATCTGGTCCCTGCCTCAAAACTTCTTTGTGGTTAATAAAGTGAAAGATGTATCATTTAAAATTATTCATCTGTGTTACTCAGTTAAATCCTTTTTTATCAAATTCAAATATGGTGATCTAAATTTAAACTGTGCCTTTTGTGACTCCCATACTGAGACTGTTACCCATCTATTTGGAATTGGAATTGTACCAGTAAACTGTGGCAAGATATCTGTAATTTTATTTTAAATAATATTTTTTGTGACTTTAAGCTCCTCCTGCAAGATGTGCTCTTTGGGTTTTTCAAGATTGACACTTTAGTTGAAAGAGAATATTATTTAATTAATCTTTTTATAATTCTTGCAAAATTCTGCATCCACAAATGTAAATTTTCCAAAGTCAGACATCTTTTTCGTGTTTTTATGAAAGAATTCGAATTGTATTTTAAATCAGTGTCTTCTTCTACAAATAAGAAAGCTATTAAAACTATGAGGGTGTGCTCCCACTTTCATAATATTTTTAATTCAAGTTAATTCTTTTTCCTATTTTACTTGTGACCCCGGCATGTATTTATTTCTATTTTTTATTTATTTCATTCTTATTTATCTATTTACTTTTTTTTATTGTCTGTATGAATTATTTCTTTTTCAGTTTTCATTATGTATATTGTCCACCTTTTATGTATTATTGTTTGTTTCACAAATGGTTGTTGAATAAAGCAATTAAAAAAAGGAGCAGTGACTGCAGTAACGACAGTTCGCCACAAGATGGCGAATGTTTTCCTGTTTTTGAGTTAAATCTTTTTTTTTATTTGACGTCACTCAGCAGTTTTCTGTGACGTGTTTTCGGATTCCGTTTGATCGATCGGGTCATTGATGATCAGTTCTCTGCTTTCCTTCATCAGTGTCGTTGTTTTTGTGTGTGAATGATTTTCGTGTTTCATCAGAGGAGGAAACGGATGAATAAATGATGACTGCGGGATGAATTAGAGATGAAGAGATGAAGAGACGCTCCTCTATGAGGTCCTCACGTCGTTCAGTCAGACCGCACGAGGACACGCGCGAGACGGTGAGTTTTTACTTCCACTCGCTGATACTTCGTGTACTTTTACACGGTCCCAGTGATAATATTACCGCTATGTCGTGTAGCAAACGCGTGTAGTATCTCTTTATCTCTGTTAAAGTGTACTACAGTAAACAGGGTGAAGTAAAAAGATTCAGTTTATCTTCATCATTACATCAACGTGTCTTCGCGTTACAACACACAGAGGAGTACAACAATAAATACTGTAGTATCGGTTACTGTTACTGTAATATATAAAACATATTCTTCTGAGCTCCTAAAATATTGCTATATTTCTGTCAAACAAACCCTAATAGTACTTGTATCACTATATTACGTACGGTACGGTAAGTACGGTATAACGTGAGTGTAACTATACTGTTTAATTATCACCATCCGGTACTACTGTACTGATAAATAGTGTTTGTACTAATGTTACTCGGCAGTTTGCGTGATAACCTGTTAGAACACTTTCATGTTATATCAACACTTCATGTGACACAAACCACAGCAAACAACAGTGATAAATATTAAAATACTTCTGTGTATTTCTACTTTGTCATCAAGCATCTGAAATACGTTCAAATACTGCTCCCAGTACGTTCCCCTTCGCAGGTCCTCGTGAGGATCCGATGGATTTTAATATCGATCTGCAGTAACACTCAGAACGTCAGAAAGCATAGCAGCTTACTGCGTGAACCAGTAGGTGATCAATACTCAACCACCTTTGCTACGTTGTACTGAAAGCCATCTGTCTCCTTCATTCATTATGATTTAATATTTCAGCTAACGAGGTCGCTGATCAATAATTCAGCTCGCTGCCCCGCCCACCGCTGACATTCGGAGCACCTGATTGGACGCTGCTGTCACTCACAGTTTAACTAACACACGAGTGGCGATTGAACAGATGACGTCATAACATTAATGTGTTTGTTTGTTCAAATTAGAGACGTGAAAGTGTGTCACGATGAGGTCACAGCGTGTAAACAGCCAATCAGAGCAGAGCTGCTGTTCTGTCTCTAGCCAAAAAACATGGTGCTTTTATTTTGAAAAACAACAGTTACAGACAGTTACAACAGACAGTAATAGTAGTATACTAACAGACAGCCAACAGCGTTTAGGCTGTGTGTGTCTACTTGTTTTAAGCGTGTTGCACATGCTCAGAGTGACAGACAGACAGGTGGACAGGGAGACAGACAGACAGGCAGGCAGGCAGGTGGGCAGACAGACAGACATGTGGACAGACAGGTGGGCAGACAGGCAGGCAGGTGGACAGACAGGTGGGCAGGCAGACAGACAGACAGACAGACAGACATGTGGACAGACAGGTGGGCAGACAGACAGACAGACAGACAGACATGTGGACAGACAGGCAGACAGACAGACAGGCACATCTTCAGAGAAAATGCCCCAAACTTTTCACTGTGACTCAGTGTGACTCGTTAGTTCCTGAGAGTGGGACAGGGACTTCTGAGAGGACGGACTTGTGGTTCATGAAGAGGACATCAGGGTAGTGGACATGTTCAGTAGCTGCTGTTTGGAAACCACGCGTCTCTGCGTCATTAAATACCTCGAAACTCCCGCTGCGGGGTTTCCCTGTCAGAAGGGGAACAGAGACTCACAGTCACGATGAATCAGTCCAAAGTGTCTGATGTTTGCGTCACGTCAGTCGCGACGCTCATCTCGACCACTGAGTGAGATAACATCCATCTGACAGGACGGATCCAGTCTGAGGTCAGCAGCAGATCCACCGCCGCCAACGGCCCCGAAACGTCCAGTCAAAGTGAAAATCAGGTGCTGTAGGGACGATAAGGCAGGAAGTGCAGACGAGAACGTCACACCAGATGAAAGAGACGCCGTCGAGGATTTCATTTTCTCTTTTGATGATTCTGTTGACCCCTCTATGTGTCTTTGTCTTCTGCAGACAGACTGATCTTGAACCTGATTGGCTGTCGCTGTCTCCCTGCAGACATCATGCACGAGCCGCCGCTGACGAACTCTCTGACGAACAACGCGAGCTCCACCTCCTGCGAGCCTCCGTACGACGAAGGCCGCCTGCCGCTGGTGCTGCTGTACAGCGTGGTGCTGGCTGTCGGGCTGCCCGCCAACCTGCTGACCACCTACCTCACCTGGCTGCAGGTGCGCAGGAAGAACGTGCTGGGTGTTTACCTGTGGAGCCTGTCGCTATGTGACCTCACCTACCTGGGCACTCTGCCGCTGTGGGCCTACTACGTCAGCAGAGGTCACTGGTGGCCGTGGAGCTCGGCCGCCTGCAAGCTGACGGGTTACATCTTCTTCAACAACATGTACATCAGCATCTTCCTGCTGTGCTGCATCTCCTGCGACCGTTACGTCGCCGTCGTCTACAGCGTGGAGTCCCGCGGCCTCCGCCGACAGCGGGTTGCCTTCCTCGTCGCCGTCGCCATTGTGCTTCTGGTGGCTGTTGGTCACGTGCCCGTCTTCACCATGAGGGAGGGCGACGCCGCCGAGGGCGACCGTCGCTGCTTCGAGCCAAGTCAGACCAGCGTCACGGTGACGGGTTTCAACTACGCCCGCTTCGTGGTGGGCTTCCTGGTCCCGCTGCTGGTGCTGGTGGTGGCCAACCGCGGCATCCTGGCCAACGTGCAGTCTAGCACAGGGCTGCGGCGGGAGCAGAAGGAGCGCGTCCGCTGGCTGGCCGTGGCGGTGGTGGTGTTGTTCCTGGTTTGCTTCGCTCCGTACCACATCATCCTGCTGGTCAGGGCCGTCATCTTCCACTTCCCGCAGCTGGAGGACGGCACCTGTCTGTTCGAGAGGAC
Organism: Scatophagus argus; assembly: GCF_020382885.2. Classification (NCBI taxonomy): domain Eukaryota; kingdom Metazoa; phylum Chordata; class Actinopteri; family Scatophagidae; genus Scatophagus; species Scatophagus argus. The sequence goes on along the minus strand of NC_058511.1, from coordinate 510,773 downwards.
CATGTACACGCCGTACACCATCTCACTCGGCCTGTCCACCGTCAACAGCGCCGTCAACCCCATCCTCTACGTCCTGTCCAGTGACAACATCCGCAAAGAGCTGAGCCGAGGAATCGCGCAGTTCTGCAACCGTGCACACCTGAGACCGCGATCCGACAGCAGCCAGAACAAGATCCAGCCCACCAAGAACTCCTCAGAGCTGAACGCCGAGACAGAGAGACACCAGGAAGGAAGACCAGCAGAGACCTGACGGACTGGTCTCTGCTGGTCTCCTCTAACAGACTCAAAGTCTTCCTGGTGCTTACAGTGTGAACAGCAGTGGGTCTACAGGTGCACTTTGTCCTGTGGGTGGCGCCGTCAACCTCATTGAATCTGAGCTTTCGGAGATCGGGAGCTTAACTGATGATCTGGACTGAAGCTGTCTGTGCTGGAGACGTGAACGTCTTCAGCCTCTCACGGACAAAACTAATCAATACATTTTATAAGTAAAGTTTCTACACAGATTCAAAACGTGAATGTGACTGTTCACTGATTTTATGAGACGTCAAAGTGCGGTGCAGCGCAGGTGTAGCATAACAGAACTGTTTTCCACTGCAGTCACTTCCTGCCTGACCTGATTTCTTTTGTGCTAATAAGGTTTTCCATTTTATGCAGTCTGTGGTGCTGCTGAGCTGTTTCCTGTCACATGATCAGACTCGGCTGTGTGTTGCCATGACAACAGAGCGACATGAGATAGAGTCATCTGTCTGCCTGTCTGTCAGTAATAATAAACAATTAAGCACCGACACCTGTGGTTGTCATAGTAACAATAGGTGTCACAACGAAAACACATTTTTCATTTGAAACTAGTTGATTAATCGATTTGTTAACTAAGAAAAAAGTAACTTAAGAAATGACTTTGCTGATCAGCTGATCGAAGTTGCTGTTCTGTCACAGTAAACTCGAGAGACCGAACGGGTTCAGTGCCGACACCCTCATACGTTCTTATGGTTCTGTCTTTTTAGTGCAGGACAGGTGATTTCAGGTGTGACGAGTCACGTGACTGAGCAGTTTGTGTTGCTCACACACACACACACACACACACACACACGTTGGGTTCTCTGTATTACAATCTAATTAAGGCGTTTGGACTCGACCTGCTCTAACCGGAACGTGTCATGACATAACTTTGGTTGTGAATTGGCGCTACATAAATAAACTGAAACTGAATTAGATGCAGAAGCTCAGGGGCCTTTAATCTTTGATCTGAATGTGTGGACTCAACAACAAGACGTCCACACTGAAGCTGGTGAAGTGTAGGAAGATTTTTGTGCTCCATCATCTTTAAGGTCTTTAAGGTCTCCCTCTTAAGTCCATCCATAAACTGCAACTGGTCCAGAACCCCCTCCATTAATCACATCCCGTCCTCCAGAAGCTCCACTCGCTCCTGGTCAAATGCCAAACTGACTTCAAAACTGTGCTTCTCACCTTTAAGGCCATCCATAACCTGACTGAACACGTTAACTCACCTTCTTCTTCTTCTGCTTCCGTTTGCCTCACTGTTCCATCCGCCCACCTGACCGCCGTGGGCTTCAGAGCCTCCAGCTGCTCTGCCTGAAACTGATCACACGTCTTGAAACTCATGTCTATAAACTGATGGCAGATCTGTTAACTTCCCAGCTGCTTCAGTTTCTCCAGTTTTAAAGATTTTCTACATTAAAATTGTTTTAACGTTGTATAGTGTTGTTTCTGTGCTCTGATTTTCTGTCCTGTAAGATCACCTTTAATTTTTTGAAAGACGTCTACAAATGAAATGAATTATTTTAAGTATTGTTAAATGTAAAATATGTTCCACCAGCTGATGTTATTAAACTGGACTCATCGTTCTGACGTGCTGTGATTAATAACGAGTTGACAGTTGAATTGTTTGCAGACAGAAACGAGGACAAAGAGAAAAACGTGGTTTTGATTCATACTCTGTTCTGCTCCCTGATTGGCTCTGTTGTCTCTGCTCTCATCTGGTTGGCTGACTTGTGGTTGTAAACAAGCAGAGCGGCCCCACCCTTCATCAATCATTAAACCTGCCAGACACAACTGAGGGTGAAATGAATCATTAACGACTGGCCTGAAATCTGCTCTGAATTAAACATGACAAAAGCACGACAGTCTGGTGGAGCACCTGAACACATCATCTGACCTCACGATGATGTCACATGTCCGATGCTTTTAGGTTTTAATTGAAATCAGAAAGAAACTGAAAAATCACCTGCTGGTCAGGTGATCCCTCCTCTGTGTGCGCACACACACACACACACTCAGGTTCCCTTCAGATTCTTTTATTGAGTTTCTGTTTGGCTGCTAACATGTTTCATAATTACAAAGATTCTTAAACTGGTGATTCTGGAGAACAAAAGCAGTAGTGTTCAGGTGCGCCCCTTGCCTCACCTGACTCCACCTGACCGCTGCAGTCAGACAGCGAGGTCGGGAGAGGCGCAGGTGCAACAGGAAAGATCATCACTGACACAAAATCAATTATTTTTCTCCTACAACAACAACATGATGATGTGCAACTTTAACAAAACTTTAAAATTAATTCATACAGTGTGTCTTTTTTTTTTTGTTTTTTTTTTTTAAATCAGAGTGAGACCTCCTGTCAGTCAGGAAGTTAGCCATAGATAGCTCAGCAGCTAACAGCCTGCCAAAGCTTAACAGGAAGTTATTTAATGAAGAAAAAAGGGGAGGAGGTGACTGGTCCCACAGAGCCAATCAGACTAAAGGTCAAACGCACAGCAGCCATCAGCAGGGGTGGGGTTAAAACCAGGGGGCGGGGCTTCCCAGCAGGTAAAATCCAACAAATATAAAAGCAGCAGGAAGCTCAGACACACCCCGCCACAATAAAATAATCAAATAAAATTTAAATGGTCAGTCTGCAGCCTGATTGGTTGCTCCTCCTCACTCAGGTGTACAGGGGGTGGAGCCTCAGGGCTCCATGTCCAGGCCATCCAGGGTGAGCTGGCTGCGGTGGGGGGAGTTGGGGCTGGGGGAGCTGCTGGGGTTTGAGCTGTTGGAGGGGGTCGAGTGTTTGGTGGAGTCTGAGTCAGGCTGGACGACAGACAGACAGACAGACAGACAGACAGACAGACAGACAGACAGACAGACAGGTTGAACCGCATTTTGAGTTTGATTTTAGTTAAAAACATTAAAAACATTCTTCAGATTGTTCATTTGATTGATGGATCAAATGAAGAGAAGCTGAACAACATGAGTTTTTACATTTTGAAAGTAGGTTAACAGAATCCGCGTGTGTGGGGGTTACCTCTCGCTCCAGGTCCTGGTCTGGTTCAGGGATGTTGCGAGATGAAGCTCCTCCCCCAAAATCTGAACCAATAAGAGCACAGATTACAGGTGACCTCACAGAGCAACGTGTGTCCCTCAGTCCCAAATACAGACTACACATTAATACTTTATACTAGTACTACAAGCTAACACTACAGACTAATATTGTAAACAAATACTACACACTGATCCTCATCAATATAAACACACTTTGTCATCTTAAACTAACATGAAAAGACACAATATGTGACATTATGTCCTTCACACTGAGTCTGTGTGTGTGTCTGTGTGTGTGTGTGTGTGTGTGTGTACCTGAGGCTGTGCGTGTGATGTGGGTCTTACTCCGCTGTTGCCGGGAGATACTGGACAGTGGGCGGGGCTTTTCTTTTACAGAGTCATCCTGAGAGGAAGGCATCACACTCTGTGCACGTGCGTACACACACACACACACACACACACACACACACACACAGTTAAAAAGAGCGTCCCAGCGGTCATGCTGAAGTCGTGTGTCGAAGTCCTTAAGAGTAAAGGATTGTTTTAAACGGGACAGGAAGTGGAGCTGCAGCTCGTAGTTTCAAATCAACAAACGAAACCTCATGTGAGATCAGAATCAGTAAATAACATGAAGTCAAGCTTACTTTTGTATGAAATAACAAAATAATAATTAAAACGTAATAAAAAATTCTAATCAGCTCACTTTGTTCCCTTTGGTGACATCACAATGATGTCATCAGTTCCTGCCTTCACCAGAGCCAACATGGTGACTGCTGCTGCATTCATGTCATATCAGAGCTGTTTTCTGACGTGTCTGACCTGACACACGTTTAAAGAGCTTCACGCAAGCCCAGCTGACCATGCAGGAGAGGAGTGCGGGAGAGGAGGGTGAGAAGGGGTGAGGACGCAAGAGAGAAGCTGGCCTACCCTTCCCAGAGAGGAGGTGGAGGGAGAGGAGGAGGAGGAGGAAGGCTGCAGGAGGCTCTGCTGGGAGGAGGAGGAAGAGGAGGCGTCTTTCTGCAAGAAGATGCCGGCCGACGCCGAAGTCATGTGATACACGTGCTCAAAGTTGGAGGGGGGAGAGATGAGGGTGTGACGGGAGGAGGAGGAGGAAGGGGAGGGAGACGGGGAGGGAGAGAGCGAGGTGACATCACCAACCTGAACACCAGGGGGAAGGAAGAGGAAGAGGAGTGAGGAAGGTGAGACAGGGAGAGGAGGAGGAGAAAAGAGAGGAGGAGTCAGTGTGATGAACAGAGCTGTCGGAGGGGTGGAGGCGTGGGGGTGAGGGAGGAGAACATGCCGAAAGGAGGAGGAGGAGGAGCAGTGAGAAGGAGTTACCAAAGGGAGGTCCATGAGGACCTGCATGCCATCTCCTGGTCCCATGTGAGCCACGTGGTTGAAGTTGGTCGGGTTAGAAATCATCTTTGACCTGAGCTCAGGGTCCCTCAGCATCTCCCTGCAAACACACACACAGATTAACACACATTAAAAACACAAAAACATGGACATGGCTTCTCCATTCTGGGAGACTGTAGCGTTTTGCTGAGTCACTGTCACTTTATTTTGCTGAGTCAGAAGCTGATCTTACTGGGTAGTTTCATATTGTTGAGTGGCTGCCAAGTCTCTCTTTTGTTCTGCTGAGTCGTCACGCAACCGTATTTTGCAGAGTCATAGTGTTGTGTTATTTTGCTAAGTCTTTGTGTTTAGTTTTGCCAAGTCACCTCCTCTGCTGAAGACGCTCCTCCTCAGGAACCTTAAAGAGGAACTTCCTCTTGCTGCGAGTTCGAACCATCAACTTCCTGCTATGATCTGACGTGTCTGGGATGGTGAGGTCTCCCTCTGAGGACAGACAGGTGGAGGTCAGCTTCAGGGAGGTACAAAGCTAATGGAGGTGTGTCTCCAGGTGTGTCTCTTTGTTACCTGATGAAGCGTTGCTGAAGTAAATCAGTCGAGGAGGTTCAGAACTCAGTAGATTCAAGGTCCCTTCAACATTGAGAGGTCGGATCTGAGGACAGAGACAAAGGTGTGATTGGCTGTTGGCTGACCTGTGATCTGAGCAGTGCTGTGCTCTGATTGGTTACCTTGCGGAGGGAGATGGTCTGAACCCACTCTGTGGTGTGAATATCAAAGACGTCCACTCCGTATTCACTGTAGACAGTCAGGTGGGATGAGTTAGAGCCTGGAGAGAGAAAGACAAGTGCTGATCAATCGCCAGTCAATACTACCTTAATACCTTTTTAAATTAAAGACTGAAGAAATGACGACTCACTCTGCACTGCTGATAGTTAACACTGACATGATGACATACTAAGGCTGACTTTTGCCACCAGGTACAACTGACATGCATGCATGGATTTGTACCAGTACACCTTTTGCTTTCACACCTGTTGCACAGTTCACCCGTCTGATTTCACCTGACAACAATCAGCACCTGCATAACTGTCTGATGATCTGCTGTAATAGCACTAACGACGTACTGCATGCGAGCGGCGTGGCGGGCCACATCAGCTCCTGGGTGCGGGAGCGACGTCCCTGTCCGTCCACGTAGATGCCGAGCTGGCTGAAGCAGAGCAGCAGCTCTGTGGATCCCACCTCCAGGGCGTGCAGGGCGTCCAGAGGCTGCTGGGCCAGGAAGGCTAGCGACGGATCTGCTGGGCTCACCAGACTGACGGGGGACGACTCCCCCTGCAGGGCCAGCAGAGCGAAGCCAGAAGGGTAACCGACACACAGCCGCTCCCTCACCATACCCAACCACTGCACCATACCAGGAGCCTGCACCTCCCACAGTCTCTTATAGTGGGGCTTCACTCGAGTGATCTCATAGCACTGAACCTGGAGATGGACCAAAACAGAGCCAGAGCATCAGAACAGGAACAGCAGCAGAACTACAGTGATGGGGCTCTGGTTTTTAGGTGAATCTCCAGGTACTCTGTGGTTCTTTTGTTTGGCTGTCTGACCTGACGTTTGACGGCAGCCAGCAGACACGCGGGACCTCCGGGTCGGAGCAACCCCGTCGTCAGCGCCTGGCAGCCTTTGGTGTCCGTCAGCTTCAGGTCGATGGTGGACTCTGCGCCCTCCAGTATCCCCCAGCCGTGAAGGTGAACGTGACGGTTCCGACCGCAGAGCAAAGCGATGATCTTCTCCTTCGGGATCAAATCGATCTGATAAATCTTCTTACTGTCTGCTGCTCGTACAATCACTGGAGAGAGAGACAGGTGTCAGTGCTCTACTGAACCTCAGCTGTCTGTCGGTCTGTCTGTCTGTCTGTTTGCCTTACCATCTCTGGTGACTTCGACCACAAACAGTCCATCTTCTGTTCCCAGAGCGATCCTCTCCCGATCTGCAGAGAGAAAATGTCTGAAATGTGATTTTATAGTCACAAGGACTGAAACGGCAACGTCGCCTGTAAATACTGGATTATTAAAACGAGCACTTAACCTCCCCAAAAGCCTCGCTAAACAATTTTCAACCCCTCAGAACTCAGTCTGTCAGCACTTTGTCAAAGTTCTTACTGACCGAGCACAGCGGAGGACAGTGTGGTCTTGATGATGGGCAGCGAGGCATCGTAGGCCTCGTGCAGAACGTGGACCTGACGGCTCTTCAGCAGGTTCTTGGTCAGGATGCTCTGCAGACCTTCCAGGATCCTGACCCACTTCCTCTTCTCCACTTCGCTCTCTGCCAGCACCAGCAGAGACACCGAGGAGAGCTGCGAGATCAGCTGTGACGATGTCACCTGAACATGGCAAAAACAACAGTGAGAGTCAGGAAAGCTGCAGGCCAGAGGTCAGACAGTGAGGGGTCAGCAGGGTCTCCTACCCTGAAGATGCAGGGGATGTCCTTCCTGGTGGCATGGATCACATCTGACGCCAAGACCGAGCTAACAGAAAACTCCTCATCTCTGTGACAGAAACAAGAATGTTTCCAGTATCAGAATACAAGATGAGACAACGCAGACCCTACAAAACCTGTCTGGAACCTTCTCAAACTATCCAAAATTTTCTGGACACGAATAAAAGAAGACTTCAAAACCTACTCAAACCCTGTGATCAAAAAAGACTCCCCGAATCAGCTCAAGGCTTCATGAAGAAAAGACTGAAACAGTCCAGGAAAATCTTCTCAAAACAAAGATTTTCAGAAGAAGCTTTGAGACAGACTCAGCCTTCTGACTGAGCTGACGCAGGTGGACAGTTACCTGAGATCCAGCACCAGACTGGCCACCACCCCAGGCTGGGTGGACTTTCCCTCTGGGACATCATAGAGGAACAGTTTACAGTCAGAAACCACAGCGAAAGCTCGCTGCCAGCCCTTCTTCACCCCGCTGGGCTTTGGGATCTGACGGGAAGAGGACGCCATCGTGAGTCTGGTACTGCAGAATGGCTGCACAACTACTGCATCAACGCTGTGTCAGAGCTTTATCACCTACCCTGACGTAGCCCTTGTAGGCGGTGCCGATGCCCCTCTGGACATCAATGCCCTGCGGCCTCTTGGCTTGCTCTGCTGGGATTGGGCAGACCAGGGGGGCGTGGTCTTTACAGGAAACGTGGCAGATGAAGGAACACACTGAAGAGAGGCAGAGAGTTAGACAGCGATGGACAGACAGTCTTTACATGTGCTGCATACCATAGACTGGCACTAAGTGCACTTTATCTACCTCGTTTTGTATTTTGTATTTTATATTTTTATATTTTTTCTTAAGTGTGCAATTTTAATTTTCTGCTGACTATTTATAAGTGTGTTTTTAAGCCGAGAATCTGCACAAAAATTTCGTTATCCCCGAGTGCTGAACAACACTGTCCTGCTCCGACCATCGGCGACACCTGACCTGCTCACCCGTCTGATCTACGTGAAGCTTTTACCCTCCATGGGTAACTCGTACCTGGAGGCTGTGTGTGTGTCTGTGTGTGTGTGTGTGTGTACCTTCACAGGCGTATCCCTGCCTTATGAGCCCCACCATCAGTGAGGTGCAGTGAGTGCACTGAGTGGGGCTGGAGAAGGTCTTGATACTCAGCTGGTGGGCTTTGGGCTGTGAACACATGACACATACATGATGTTTACTGTGAAGCTCATGTTGAAACCTGATGAGAAAAGCGTATTTCTGTGTATGAAAGTCACATTACATCCACTGACTGGATTTTTTTTCATCTGACTGTAGTGAACGGGAGCCACGACGCTGACTCTACAGTCTTACTGCACGGTTCACATATGATGTGACCATCCTCACAGGTGATGTCCCACCTGAGGAAACAGCAGCTTACCTTTGGTGTGGTCAGCGCTGAGCTCTGGTAGGTTGGGGAGGGGCTTGCTGGGACTGGTGCCACTTTAACTTCCTGCTGACACAAACAAGTTGTTGAGTCAGGACATGTAAAGGGACAGATTACAGACATGGACAATCGGTTTGCGACTCACTTCGTTTTCGGAGGTGGTGGAGGGTGAGGGGGTTGTGGTCTCTGATTTCTGGGGGGTGGAGTCTAGGTCTGTGGTCTGCAGGTCAAAGAGAAACGCCTGATGAGACATGCGAACATGCGAACACTGCTGCGCACACGGAAATGAGAGGACAGTCCGTCGGCTGAGGAGGTGGTTTGAATCTGTATGTGGGTCAGTCTCTTCACATACGTGTCTTTAGCCTCTGTTTGACAACTTCTAGTCCATCAGTCTCCGTTCAAAGTGTGCCAAAATAGCTGTGAGCAGTTCCTGATTACTGTGACACTGAGGGAAACTTAAAAACATGAGAATTCTTGGCCAGGTTCTGAAGCACCTTTTCTCACTGAACTGACGTTCATCCTGTCCGCCCTCACATCACATCACTCAATACACTCAGATCCACTGATGTCACCCGGTTTAACATGAATCATCAGGCAACAAACAGTTAATAACCCCGACTAAAGCCACAGTCTGAACCACATGTCGCCAACAAAGCTTTAGCTACTGTTAGTGCTAATGTAGTACTACTGCAGTACAAATGTAGCACTTCTACAACTACGTATTGAGAGTACTGGAGGACAGAAGAGTCAGCGACTGAAACAAAGCCAGGAGGGATGTTGTGATGAATGAAGGCTGACTGGTCAGCCCTCATGACTCCTTCTGCCAGGGGGGGCGTGGCCTTGATCACGTGACACCAGTCTGCTCTACATGAGGGCTTCTTGTGTAGGTGGGGTCTGGTTAAGGTGGGTGGAGCTTTATTGTGTGGTCACTTGTTAACAGAGCCTACAGGACGTTGTTACTATTGAAATAGGTACAAACTTTACCAGTCAAACAAACACAGGCGGGAGCTCCTGCGCTGTGTGCTGATTGGCTGAAGGCAGCATGTGAACAAGATGTTGGCGTTGTGATCCAATCACATGAAAACACACTCTATGTCACCTAATACTGACTATGACCAACAGCGCACGGTTAGCACGAAGCTAGCAGCTACAGGTTAGTCCCAACAGACAGCTGCCCCACAGGATTGTGGGTAAGGGTGGCGGTAAGCAGGGTATTGTGGGTAAACTGGTGCATGAACTTACTTCTTCCCAGAGAGCGAGCAGCGAGGAGGCAGAGCAAACTGACGCCTCGATGTTGCAGAGAGAAACAAACAACAACTTCAGACACTCACCACCACACCTGAGTGACATCATCATCATGTGACCGGTTGAACACTGGCCAGTTACACTCAATATTTTCTTATTTTGTTCTTTATGATTTTTTGTGCCTGACTGAATGAGAGCGCTGTGTGAGCTTCACGTCGACCGAGCTCACTGCGCACTTTGTAAAAGCTTCATAAAATGATCACGACAAGAAAATGAGTCTTCGGCTGAAATGTACTTCACAGATGTCAGATCAAAGATGTGTTTCCTGTCCTTTTGAGCTGAGCCAAAGCATGAGAACCACTGAGTTAACAGAGAAGAAACGTCAGAGCAGGTGGGGGGACAGAGAGACAGGTGAGAGAGACAGACAGCTGACTCACTCTGAAGGTGAGGTCAGGGGCCAGAGGAGACGTGTTGAAATATTCAAAGATGGAGTCCTGGAAGTCTGGAAGCTTCAGACCTGCAGAGAGACAGAAAATGTCAGCCAGGTTAACATCACCTTATCATCCTCAGGGGGGATTGTGTACAGGTGGAACAACAGAGGCCCACACCAGGTGAGCTCACCTTTGTCAGAGCGGAATCGACTCTCCTCCATGTCTTTCTTCAAACTCTCCATCTGCTCCACCATGTCCCTGTTCCTCTCCTCTGACTCCTTCAGTTTACTGCAAACAGACAGACAGGCAGGCAGACAGACAGGTGAAGAGAGAGACAGGTAAGGAGCAAGAGAGACAGGTGAGGTTTGTCTCAGTGTGACCTCTGACCTCTCCAGGTTGATGTTGGCAGCTTTGACTTTGCGCAGCTCCTCCTGAACCAGCTGTTTGGCTCTGATCTCAGCATCCAGAGCCGACTGAAGCTCCAGACGAGCGGACATGTCCAACTTCTGACTGCGACGCACCTTCCACAGCGGGTCCTGCAGTGACGGAGACAAGAGGGAGGGGAGAGGACAGAGGGACAGACAGAGTCCGTAAAGAGAACATCATTACACAAGTCCAGTCTCTGTCTCAGCTGTTTAATCACGGCTCCACATTAGAGTCCAGTCTGCATAAGGCAGCAGGTCACCATGGCAACAACATATCATTTCACGTGCCATCGCAGCCTCACAGCGCAGAAGTTGATTGTACAACAGGCAGATCAATGAAGAGCAACATCCACTTCAGTCTGACCATCAGCTCTGAGACAGTTAACAGCGTTTATGATGAAGAAACTTTTTTATTTGAGTCATATTGCTGACAGTTTCTTCTGTTTAGCTGTTGGTGAGTCAGCAGCCTGTGAAGCTACAGCAGCGAAGTGCTGAGTCAGAACACGATGCTGCCAGGTGGCGGCTGCCGTCTGAAAGCACCTTTAGGCCTCAGTCAGATCAAAGTGGGAGTTACAGCGTAGACGCCAGTTTCAGTCACCCGAGCGTGAGTGTGTTTAGGCTGCAGAGGAAAAAAGAAAGATGAAACAGAATCAACTTTCGGAGAGACGCAACCCGACCTCATGTTTTGGTGGCCAATCACAGAAACCAGTGAACCAAAACCCCCGGAACAGCTGCTCAGCAGTACTGATCATGATCCCCCAACGCATCCACTATGACAGACAGAGCAATCAGCCAATCAGAGCAGCCCATGAGCACACAGCATCATTTCATGTATCTGAACCTGTGTGGTGTCCTCATGGATGATGTCCCTGATGTCCCTGCAGGTGATACCACACAAAAAAACCTGTTCTCAGAGCTCTGCTCAGTCAAGACCATACAAGGCTGCCTGAAACGCAGGGGTGCACTCAAGGGTTCCTTAAGCTTCCTCAAAGACTCTCAGCACTCAAGCTACTTACCAGACCAAAGCAGCCGTGACGGACCAGTCAAAGTCCCACTGGATCAAATCTGGTGTGAACCCACGAGAGTTCTTTCAAGGACTACTGGGCCCCAAAAATAATTCCTGCAAGACTGACATCATACTGAAACCCCATAAGACTGCTCAAGCACATTTAAAACTACCTCAAGCCCTGGAACATCCTCAAGGCCCTTGAGACCCAACTCATCAACAACTCTGGCAGGGGCTACTCGGATGTCCTGCACTATGCCTAAAAAGACATCATAATTACCTTAATCTCGCATAAGATCTCCTCAACTGCCTTGATTACTGCAGTTCTTTCAGGATCCCTCATGGACAACTCAAACGCTCCTTGGATACACCTCAAAACTCGCTCCTGCCACAAGGACTGAAAGCCATAAATTATTGCTGGATCAGGCTTGAGCCTCCTCCTCCAAGAATCATTCAATATGCTTTTAAGGAATCACTAAAATGTGCTCCAGGTTCTGCGGAACAGAACCTAAAGGGTGTCTTGAAACACCTTCAAGGAACCCTTGATTCTGACAACAGTACATCAAGGAATCCCTGCCAAACCTGCCTTGTTCAAGAAGGTCTGGAACTACCTCAAGAACTTAGCAAAACCCCTCATGAACCACCATAACTGCAACATGGAGCCCTGGAAGTGTCTCAAAGACCTTGGAATTCAATTAAGGACCCCCTGGAAGTCCTTGTTCCCTACGGTGGGTTTATTATGAGTGACAGACATGCAAGCCAACAGCCATGCAAGCTTCTTAGATTCTGCTCATGAAGAGGAAGCGTGAATCCTGATTTGATGGGAAACAGTGACTGACACACTCACCCTCCTGTCTCCACCAATAGGAGGCCAGGGCTTCTTAGGGGGTGTGGCCACTCCTGACTCAGGCTGAAGTGGGGGGAGAAACATCTCATTTTGGACAATAGTCAAATATCACAACAAACAGGATAAAAAAGGTAACACGTCCCAAAAACAGAAATGAATTCGTATGAAGCTTCTGTCCAAGACAGAAAAACTTTTCCAGGACAAGTCACTGATATTTTTGGCCTTCTCTTCATTTCCAGGCTCTCCAGTTTTCCTGTTGTTGCTGATCGTGGTCGGTGTGTGTGTGTGTGTGTGTGTGTGTGTGTGTGTTACCAGAGGTCTTGTTCCCAGACTGGAGCTGCGCAGTGTTTCCAGTTCCTCCGTCATCTTGGTGGCCAGAGCCTGAAGATAACCTCGGGCGTCCTTCTCATCGCTCACCCTGAGCACACAGACGATACAGATTTAAAGCAGGGTAAATCCACAGCGCCCCCTGGTGGTCGGGACCATGCGTTTGGACAGCCAGACTCACCACTGGATGATCTCTGCAATCTGTGCCTCCCAGTGAGCCACACTCTCCTTCTTAGAGGACAAGTCCTGAAGATCGTCCTCCAACTGACGATTCTGAGCAGTCAGTTTGTCCACAAACGAACAGAGCTGAGAGGACGAGCAGAGAGTCACAGACTGAGTGTGTGTGGACCTCTGAATCACAACACATCAAACAGTGGTGTGGAACACGACTAAAGCACCACATGATCTGATCAGGGACAAAACTGCATCTCGCATAGCGTTCATATCTGAGACCGTCAGTACTTCAGTCTGTCACCTTGTCTGTTTCAGCCGTCAGTTTGCGGTTTTCTTCTGTCAGCAAGTTTTTTTCTCGTTCATGTTTCTCCTTCAGAGCTGCAACAGCTTCATCCATCTCCGACTGTCTACAGGAGCACACAAAAAACAAAACCTGGTTCAGGACTCACCTGTCTCTCTAGTTTAACCTGGTTCAGGACTCACCTGTCCCTCTAGTTCAACTTGGTTCAGGACTCACCTGTCCCTCTAGTTCAACTTGGTTCAGGACTCACCTGTCCCTCTTGTCTTTGTCCTGCTTGTCTCGGAGCTGCAGCAGCTCCTTGTTGGCGGCGAGGTGCGCCCCCTCGGACTCATGCAGGTCTTTCCGGAGCTTCTTGATCTCGGAGGAGTGGGCGGAGTCTCTCCTCAGCAGCTCTTCCTCGTAGAACAGGACCTTCTTATCGAGTTCAGCCTTCAGACGGGACAGCTCCTGCTGAGACTCTGTCCCACCGGCTGCTGCTCCCCGACCCTGCTGAGACTGAGACCAGAACCACAGTCACCCCCCTTCTGTTTACTGTACTTCTACCTTTGAGAGGACCATTTTGGGTTTTAGACAGCTGGCAGGGGGGACATTTGATTATGATGGTACTGACACCACTCATCTAAACAGTCTTGTGATTTACTGGGTGCATTTTTACTACTGCGCACAAAAAATATGAAAGATGAAAGATGAAAGTGACATATTTTGTCATTGGAGGGAACTCACTCCAACGAAATTCGTGCTCTGCATTTAACCCACCCAAGTGACGTGCACACACACACAGCAAACCCGGGGCAGTGGGCGACCGCGTGCAGCGCCCGGGGAGCAGTGGGGGTTAGGTACCTTGCTCAAGGGTACCTCAGCCATGGACACCGGGACGGGGAATCGAACCAGCGATCCGGGTCCGACACCCTAACCGCTGATCCACGACTGCCCCAATATATCTGCTATACTATTATGACTATTTATTGATAACTCTACAAATAAATCTAATCTAACCTGTGTGTGTGTGTGTGTGTGTGTGTGTGTGTGTGTGAGAGAGAGAGAGTGACCTCTGACCTTCAGACTCTCCAGCTCCGTCTCCAGCTGTTTGGAGTAAACCTCGCTGTGCTCCCTAAGCTTCCTCTCCTTCGACGCCTCTGCCTTTGAGTCGTCCAGCTGAGCCTCCAGCTGAGAAACACATACACAATGCTTTTATTCTGAAGGTCTGCCCCTTCCTTCCTGTCCTATCCGTCAACAGTACAGTGCAGTATGAATGATTTTCATTTTCACTTTAACTTCCATGTAGTGGATATGGTTTTACCACAGCCAGGGTTCTTGTTCAAATACACAGACAGCTCAGAGTATTTATAATAATACTGCCATGAAACTGTCGATGATTACTGATCATCAAACAGCTAACATTGCCATAATACAGCATAACCCCCCATTTAGGGCCATAACGACTTCTTGCCAAACATCTGATGGTCTTTGTTGCCCTCTGGTGGTGAAAAGGAGGAACTACAACTCTTCAACAGTAGTTTAATGAGAGGTAATCTTAAAATCACATGTAATAAAAACATTTTATTGCCTGTCGGAAAAATATGTTAAAAAGGGACAAAAATGTCTCACCTCTTTGCTTTTCTTCTCAGTCTTGCGGATCTCCTGTCTCATGGCATCCATCTTCTGCAGGAGGGCATCCATCTCCTCCTCTTTGTCCCGCAGCTGACGGGACAAACGCTGTTTGGAGGAGCGGAGGTCGGCCATTCTCTCCGAAAGATCCGAGAACTCCTGCAGGGCCAACTTCCTCTGAGAGTGAGCCTCCTTCAACTCCTTCGTCTGACTCCTCAGACGCTCCAGAGAATCTGCCAGCTGCTGCTCACAGACGAGGAGGAGACGTTCAGTGTACACTACACAGCAAATACTACAGCAACTTTCATGTTAAAATAGTGTCACGTACCTTGTGGACTTCGTCTTTCTCCTGTCTCAGTGTCTTCACCTGCCTTTCCAGAGACTTCAGTTTGGAGGCGGAGCTCTCGTAGTCCTGCCTGAGTGTGACCGCCTCCTCCAGCTGGTGCTCCAGCCTATCAGAGTCTGTGACATCAGAAAGGTTTACTCACCTGAAGGATGCAGACCACCAAAGACATGGTCATCTTTGGTCAGGCATGTCAAACTGGTCCACAGGAGGGCCGGTGTGGCTGCAGGTTTTTGTGCCAACCAACCAAGAGCACACCGTTTGACCAATCAACTGTCTGAAGACGGAGATCAGTTGATTAAATGAGTCAAGTCTGGTGTGCTGCTACTTGGTTTTAAAGAAAACCTGCGGCCCTCCTGTGGACCAGTTTGACATGCCTGACCAAAGATGACCAAAGACTAAAACTAGTAGTTGTACTGCTACAGCTACTGGTAGTACTATTGAAACATGCACAACTGCTATCATTATTCTATCTGCTAGAACTAACACACTGCTAGTTATACTAGAATCTCTATTACTACTACTGGTACTCAGTCCGCTACTACCATCCTTACTGACATTACTAGAACTGGTGCCACATCTGCAATACCTCCCTGTGTTTTGCTGACACATTATCTGAGCTGTGACGTGTACTGTTACAACCATAGGTACTTACAGTACTGCTACTACTTCTAGTATTAGAACCACTCTGACCTGCCAGCTTCTTCTTCAGCCGTTCAATCTCCTCATTGAGTTTCTTGATCTCTTTGTCTCGAGTCAGAGTTCCTCCTCGAGCAGGAGCCTGCAGGGCCTGGGTCGACTCTACACAGAGTCAGAGGTCAGAGGTCAGAGGTCAGGGGTACATCCTCTACCTTTCAACGTGATTGGTTGCTTTAATTAAAGCATTTAAAACACATCTGTCTCACCTTGCAGTTTGCGGTTAAGCTCCTGTTTCTCCTGCTCCAGTCGGCGGATCCTCCTCTCAAACGCCTCCACCTCCTGCCCTCCTCCACCCTGCTCCTCCTTCTGCCGGAGGCCGAACCCCGCCCGGCTGACGGAGCTGCTGTCCGCGAAGCAGCTCCCTGTGGTGTATGTGAAGCCCACGAAGGGGAGATGCTGACCAGTGAAACCAGTGTGAGATACTGGAGGGCTGATGTCCTGCAGAACAGGGAGAATCTGTCAGACTGGACGGTCTTCGTTTTCACACTTACACATACAAGCAGGTCAAAAGGTCAACCTGAAGGTCTAGAAAGACCACTCAGACTGGACTCTGATGGGTTCATAATGGGAACACTGGGTCACTGTGACTCTAGCTGGTTTTACAATAGTTGTCCTCACCGGGTTCTTGAGGACGTCGTCGTCTACATCGAAGTTGGAGGTGTCAGTGGGCGAGGACACGTCGGGGATGTAGGGGGCCTCAGTGGACCGGATGTTGTCCCAGTCGATCCCGGTGAAGAATGGGTGGCTCTTGAAGTCTGAGATCCCGTTTAGACCCAGTCGACGTTCCCTCGAGCAGAGCAGACGCTGGATTAGATCTTTGGCGTCCTCGGACACATCGGTCACATGGGAGGGGAACTGGAAACGCTCCTGAGACAACCACAGAAGAAGGAAAACTCTGAAAGGAGGTAACTGACAGCAAAGTCGTGTAAAGAGGACGCAGAGCTAGACAGGCAGAGAGACAGACAGGCAGCAGGATAATGAGTCAGAAATGGAGAGCAGGACAGTCTTCGCCCACCGAGATATGAGTTCAGATTTAGAAAAGAGGAAGTAGGACGCGAGTCTGGAGACAAACAGACCTGGAAACATCAGAGCTGATCAGATCCCTCACAGGCTGAACGACAATCCACTCAGCTGCTTCACTGTTTGCTTATTGCAGCTCAATCTAAAATCTGACAGACGTGTTTTACTGTGAACGAGCTGCACAGACAGACTGACCTCGTGGTTCATGATCTTGCCGTAGGTTTCCACCAAAGACTCGGCATAAAACGGCGTCTCTCCATACAGCATTTCATACATGCAGACCCCCAGAGACCACCAGTCACACTCCGGTCCATAGCGGCCCATCCCGTCCTCCATCGCCTGCAGGATCTCTGGGGAGATGTAGTCCGGAGTGCCCACCGCCACAGAGGACTGCACCTGTACCAGAACCACAGGACAGTCAGAGCTGGACCCAGCTGACCTGAAGAACTCAGCTGAATTAACAGGTTTCTGTTAATTAAAAAAATTGAATTAACAGAAGCCTATATACAACAACTAACTAACTAACAAGCGTGTTTGCGTTACCGTGCCGTCCTCCATCATGCGGAGACAGGACCCGAAGTCGGCC
This sequence comes from Scatophagus argus, assembly GCF_020382885.2. Lineage (NCBI taxonomy): Eukaryota > Metazoa > Chordata > Actinopteri > Scatophagidae > Scatophagus > Scatophagus argus. The sequence continues at coordinate 493,188 of NC_058511.1, read as the reverse complement.
AGGCGGATGTGTCCGTTAACGTCGAGCAAGACGTTGTCTGGTTTAATGTCTCTGCGACACACAAACAAACACATTCAGCTCAGGCAAAATGTCATGTCCACCTCCTGTCTCTCAAACACTCAGAGTTTATGTCTTTCATGAAGGGGTACTTGTTTTGTTTGGAACAATCTGTCTGTGTGGGTAGCGGAGATCTTCCTCTGCTGACAGCAGGAGGATCAGCACCTTGGACAGCACTGTGTTGCTCAGTCCTGACACCTCTGAGAATATAACACACCAAGTGGATGGTTTGCAGGTCGGTCAGGGTGGTTGATTAGCACATATTTTTGGAGGTCAGGCGGTGCAGATTGCCTCTCACAGCAGGCCGGGTGTTCGAAACCCTCGACCTTCACATCCCCCTGAACTCGTGTTCTGTACCAACTGTCAGTCGAGGCGCATTGTCAGGACAAAAACACATACACCCATAAAACACGACATCCATCAGTTTATCCAACAGAGCAAATTTAACAGAATAAACATCAGGTGCTTTAACATTAGTGCTGATGCAGTGTCTGATTGGTCTTGCTCAGAGGGGGCGTGGCACAGAGCGTCACCGCACTCCTGCGGTACTTTTAGACTTCTGGACTAAGTGCAGGTGTGGTACTTGCTGGAAGTGGAGGTGAGCTTGCCTCTGAGGTGGATGTGTGACGTGTGTGTGTGTGTGTGTGTCCAGGTGCTTCCTGTGCTGCGAGCGTGGAGACTTTGTACGAGAGCTCTGGAGAACGGCAGCAGACGCTTTGGGCCGGAGCAGGAGAAACAGTCTAATAAATGAGTCTTACATTCCTCACACACACCAAACGGGCTGAAGCCTGATGGAGGGCAGAGCTATAACTGTGATAACTTCTTCAGCTGTTGTCCTGCCTGACTGACAACCAAGAAGAAGAAAGAGACTAAAGAAGAAACCTGATTCAGGCCTGAGATTCAATGATTACTACCACACAAACCTCTCACTGTGAAGTCATACTGGGAGGAGGCCTGAGGGGAACTGGGCCCAGTTTCAGTTTCTGCACAGGAAGGAAGGCTGAACAGGATATAACTACATTTCCCACCGGACACTGCTGCCAGGAAGAGACCACTTCCTCTGACCTCACAGATAAGAGTGTCATGTGACTCTGGGTTAGGTTACCACAGCAACCAGCTGCTGCCACACCGGCCACCACCAGCCTCTGCGCACACACCGCTGTAACTGGTTCAAAGCAGTACCTGTGGATGTAGTGCTGCTGGTGGATGGAGTGGATGGCGAGCACCATCTCAGCGATGTAGAACTTGGACATGTCTTCAGGAAGACGATCTTCAAACTTACTGAGCAGAGTCAGCAGGTCTCCGCCCACGTAGTAATCCATTACCAGGTACTGCAGGAAGATACATCAAAATAGACAATCAAGTCACCGTCACTCACAGTATTACTTTCTGTACTGGGGAGAAGCAGGACTGAATCCAGTAGTAGTTGTAGTACTAACCAGGTAGTTGTCATCCTGGAAAGCGTAGTGCAGAGTTGTGATCCACTGACTGTCTCCTTTCACCAGGACGTCACGCTCTTCTCTGAAACACGCCGTCTGCACACGACAACAAGCCAACTGGTTAATATTCCAACCTCTACGACTCCACGACTACGTGTTGGGACAAACATGTTGACATCATGACATCCTGATCAAACCTGCAACTGAACCCAAGCCGGTAGCAGGCCCCAGACTTACCTCCGCTCTCTTTAACATTTCCCACTTATTGAGAATCTTCATGGCATAAACTCTCTCTGTGTGCTTCATCTTCACCACGGCAACCTGCGAGAGAGAGGGGCAAGAGACATTAACACTGACAGAGAGAGAGAGAGAGAGAGAGAGAGAGAGAGAGAGGGGGGCGAGAGACATTAACACTGACAGAGAGAGAGAGAGAGAGAGAGAGAGAGAGAGAGAGAGAGGGGCGAGAGACATTAACACTGACAGAGAGAGAGGGGCAAGAGACATTAACACTGACAGAGAGAGAGAGAGAGAGAGAGAGAGAGGGCCAAGAGACATTAACAATGACAGAGAGAGAGAGAGAGAGGGGCGAGAGACATTAACAATGACAGAGAGAGAGAGAGAGAGGGGCGAGAGACATTAACACTGACAGAGAGAGAGGGGCGAGAGACATTAACACTGACAGAGAGAGAGGGGCGAGAGACATTAACACTGACAGAGAGAGAGGGGGGCGAGAGACATTAACACTGACAGAGAGAGAGAGGGGCGAGAGACATTAACACTGACAGAGAGAGAGGGGGGCGAGAGACATTAACACTGACAGAGAGAGAGAGAGAGAGAGAGAGAGAGAGGGCCAAGAGACATTAACACTGACAGAGAGAGAGGGGCAAGAGACATTAACACTGACAGAGAGAGAGGGGGGCGAGAGACATTAACACTGACAGAGAGAGAGAGAGAGAGAGAGAGAGAGAGGGCCAAGAGACATTAACACTGACAGAGAGAGAGAGAGAGAGGGGCGAGAGACATTAACACTGACATAGAGAGAGAGAGAGGGGCAAGAGACATTAACACTGACAGAGAGAGAGAGAGAGAGAGAGAGAGAGGGGCGAGAGACATTAACACTGACAGAGAGAGAGAGAGGGCCAAGAGACATTAACACTGACAGAGAGAGAGGGGCGAGAGACATTAACACTGACAGAGAGAGAGAGAGAGAGAGAGAGAGAGGGGCGAGAGACATTAACACTGACAGAGAGAGAGAGAGGGCCAAGAGACATTAACACTGACAGAGAGAGAGGGGCGAGAGACATTAACACTGACAGAGAGAGAGAGAGAGAGAGAGAGAGAGAGAGAGGGGCGAGAGACATTAACACTGACAGAGAGAGAGAGAGGGCCAAGAGACATTAACACTGACAGAGAGAGAGAGAGAGAGAGAGAGAGAGAGAGGGGCGAGAGACATTAACACTGACAGAGAGAGAGAGAGAGAGAGAGAGAGAGAGAGAGAGGGGCGAGAGACATTAACACTGACAGAGAGAGAGAGCTGCTAGCAAAGGTTTAAGCAACCTGTTAGACTTCTTCTTCTCCTGTCTGCTCCGCCTGCGTGTTAATCTGTGTGTTTGTGAGGACCAGGCAGAGTCCCAGAGTGAGGACTGTCCTCACAAGTACAGTAACACAAATGTCTGTATGTGGTTTTATCCTCAGGCAGTAAGCAGGTGTGGCTCTGACACACCTTTCCTTTGGTATGACAACCATGTACACATGCGCACGAGCACACACAGGCACACACACACATCCCGTCTGCTCCTGCATGTATGTGAAAGTGTACTTGGACAAAATGCTCGTGTGTGTGTGTGTGTGTGTATGCAAAGTGCTCTGCGTTCTCTGTATCAGAGACTGATTGATTATCGTCCAGGCTGATCATCAGGTCTGATATTCTGCACTGTTATGATCATCAGTGGGTTTTGTTCGTCTTGTTTTAGTGAAGCTTCATGAACTCTGCAGAGCTTCTGGCTTTAATTAAAAACATTGTGATCTGACTCACTTTAATAAAACAATAAAAGTCACAGTAAAGTCTAAAAAGAATAAAGATATTATTGGAACATTTGATCTCTTTTTGCTTTTATCATTAGGAAATCAATAAGAACAAACGACTTGAAATGTGACCGAGCTGACTGATCACAGATCAGACTCGAACACATGGACTTTAGTCCAGTGTTATCGGACTGACTGAACCGACGGGAGGCGGAGCCTTGTTAATGACTGACAGGAGGCGGAGCCTTGTTAATGACTGACAGGAGGCGGGGCCTCGTTAATGACTGACAGGAGGCGGGGCCTCGTTAATGACCGACGGGACCTGACAGGCTGTGAGCTGAAACTGCCTGAGGATCATCAGGTGAGGAATCTTTCTTCAGTATACAACTCATCATCTGACACAACAGATTGTCAATTTGAAAAAGGGCAGACACTTTGTACAAAACACCTGGCAGGTGATGAACCATCTGTCTATCGCAGACTAACTTTAACCAATCAGATTATTGATCCTTATGACGCTACCAGCCGAGCCAGAAAAACTCTCAGCGCTGCTCTTTGCTCTCCAGTCGTGATCTTTGTTTTCGATCATCGCTCGGCTGCTGTCACGCCTACATTTGGTCTGTAGCTGCCAGCAGCCCCTCACTGGACTCTGATTGGTCCGACCCACTGAGGTTCAGACACGTACAGATAACATGAAATCAGTCAGCCTGTGAATATTCTCATTCATCCAGGTCATGGTTATCTCAAGGAAATTCAATCGAATGCAACTGGACTTGGACAGATAACTAAGTCCAGTTGCCTTCCAATCAATCACAGCGATACAGTGAGAGTTATCTGCATGTCCATCACTGGGGTTATTTCATGTACACCTGCATTTTCTGTTTCAATAAAGTTTACTGACTCAAAAAAAAGGCTGATCTCCTGTGGGAAGCACAGAGGAAGAAGACAGGAAGCTGTGTGCTATAAACAGGAAATGCAGAGCTACATTCAACTGCAAACGCTTCCTGTAACACCACAGGAAGACAGAGAGCGGTTCTCAGTACGGAGAACCACACGTTCCCTGGGACTCTTTAGATTTCATAGATTTTATCTCAGAAACTTCCCACAGCAGGTGAGAAAACACTCAGACAGAATAAACAGACTGGCCAGACGGTGGCGCTCCAACAACAAACTGAGCAGCACTTCTATGAGAAAAAAGTCTTTTTTATCTCGGATTCTGTCTGTGGGGACAGAGGAGGCGGAGGTGAAGGTGAGGCATGACGAAGAGGATGAGGAGGAGGCGAATAGGGAGGCGCTCAGAGCTCAACAGGAAGTCTTACCTCTCCAAAAGCTCCTCGTCCAATCACCTTCAGCATCTCAAAGTCGTCTTTGCGCAGCCGCATGTCTTTCACAGTGCTGGTAAACGGTTTCACTGAGGACAGACACACACACACACACACAGTTATTATCCTGACCAGTGTGGGACTACTGAAAGCCTATCTTATAGAAACAGGCTGTAAATATGACAGAAAGATCCCTTCTGAATTTCTAAGGTACAGAAACATTCAGGGGGTGTGTGTTAGTTTATTCGGGTGGAGCGGCGAGCGTATTGATGCAGCAGCAGACTGATCAGCAGGATCAATACTGTCTATTCAATCCATCAGGTACACCAAACACACATCACAGAAATCAGGGGACACTAGGACCCTGCAGGCTCTCTGCTCTTCATTCATCTTTTATTTATCTCCCTGTGTTAATCTGGGTCACACACACACACACACACACACACACTGAAGCTACATAATGTAGGTTAAAACATGAAAACACTTCACTGTCAGCTTCAGTGGAAAATTCTGAATGACTCGAGTGTCAGTCGTGTCAGTCGTGTCAGTGTTGATGTCGGAGCACGTCCCAAACTCTTGGCTCGTCAAACGACAGCGATACGTATCGCCAATAAAAAAAAGAGGATCCGCTGTAAAAAACAATCTGCACCAAACAGCCAATCACATCGCAGGATGTACGAGTGGCCCATAACGTGAGCGTTTAGACTGACAAGCAGCCACAGACTCACCTGGCTGCACTGGAATCAGTCGATCTGTTAGAAAGACACAATAAAGACGGATGGACACAACAAATCCACAAGTACTGACACCCATGACCGATCGATCGATCGAATGATCACTTAGCTGATCGAAAGGAGTTGCCAACCACTCTGATGATCAATGAATCCTCTCAGTCAAACATCTGCTGCTTCCAGCTTCTCATGTGTCAGGATCTGCTCTTTCTGTCATGTTTGAAAGACTTTTTCAACAACAATGTGGTGAATTTACTGAGTTATTGATTAATGTCACCGCGCTGTCATCACGCTGTCACCGCGCTGTCACCGCGCCCACGTGACAAGTGCCGTCCGGACTCTAAACAGGAAACTGGGTCCAGAGTTTCAGCTTGGACTGTTAAAACTAGTGAAGACTTAAGTGATGAGTAAATGTGTTGCTAGGAAACATCTGCAGCTCCGGCCAATCAAGAGCAATAAACAACGTAAACAGGAAGTCACCGCTCACACTGCAGAGGAAGCAGGTGGAAAATGATGGATTTTTCTGAGCGTCACAACCCCCACGAACCGACTCCTTTCACCGTCACAATTCGATTCATTCGGTCCGATAACATTTGAAACCAAACAGGAAGTCAGCCGCTCGGCGGCGCGCAGAGCGGACCAGCGAACTCTGTGCTCATGTCACCGACACTCTGACTGTGACTCACATCGTGTCTGTGTGTCAGTCACTGCAGCGACACGGCCGTCCTGTCAGGAGACACTCTGTCCTCTTAAAGACAGCTCCGAGTCCACAGCCTCACTGTGAGTCCTCATCGGTCACGCAGCAGTCGGCTGCAGACACGTCTGACGCTGTGTGACGGACACACACACACACACACACACACTTTTATTTTTAATTTGCGTGTTTTAAAAAATAAATAAAATGAAATTTCCTTTCAGTTTTTCTGAATTTTTGCTGTTACCCAGGACTCGTTAAGTCCCTGTTTAACTCTTCCTGTACTTATGAGTCCAACGAGAGACGAGCAGAGACATCAGCCACCGTCCCCGCCTCCGAGCGCCGCGTCTCGCTCTTTTACCTCGTTTCTAGTGCAGCCGAGGCGACGTCTGTTTCCTGCCTATACTGATTTGGACAACGGTTACCGTGGCAACAGCAGACTCTTCAAAGCATTTGGGTCAGTCCTAATCTGATGATGCGACTGACTTTCAAATCAATGACTTTCAAACTGACATTACAAACCAAATGGCTTTGGTGCCATGTGATCAGACATGTTGAACACACACAGAAGGACGTGGACTCCTGGACTTCAGGCTGGTTATTTATAAAAACCTGTAAGACGGAGGGATGTGGGTCAGGAAGAGACGGAGCTCAAACCATCAGTCATCATCGTCAGGAAATGAATCGCAAAATATTTCACTCATCAGCGTGTCTGTCAGGATGTGTCAGACTCAGCAGGTCAATACATCGATCAATCAACTTCAGCAGAATATCAAACAGCTGCTGAAATCAGGCCAGACCAAACCAGGACACAGCGTTCTTAACAGGAACAGGCTGAACCAGGACTGAGTGGGCCAAAGTGGGACATCTCAAAACCAACCCCACAACTGCTGAAGAACACCTGGAGCACCCACCTGGAGACCCCTGAACCCTTCTGGGACACCAGAAGGATCTCTCAAGGATCCCTAAAACCCAACCTGGAAACCTATTTTAAGTCCAATGGAAATACAACTTCAAGCCCTAAAATCAGAACATGGATCCTTTACTCTGTGTCTTCCTGATGCCCTCTTAAACTCAGGATTCATAATAATCAAATCAAGGACCCTGGAACGTCACAGAAACTGGAGACCTCCCTTCAGCCCTCAAAACCTCTCAAGGACCCCTTGAATCTTCTTCAAACTCACCCAAGGACTCTGGAACCTTCCTGAAACTTCTCTCAAGAAGCCTTGAACCTCCCTGGAGACCCTCTGAATCTATGTCAAGGTCTCTCAAGAACCTGTGAACCTTTCTGAAACTTCCTGGAACCTCCGGAGGACCCCCGAAGGACCCCCTGAAGCCCACCTGACCCTCCCTGGAGGCCCAGCAGCGAGCCCTTTTCACGGGACCTTCTGCGGTGTGTTTTGGGGGGCGTCGACAGTGAATCAAGGTCCGGGACCAGGACCAGGACCGGGTTTAGACTCTTACCCCACTCCAGGAAGTCGTTGACGTGCTTCTCCCTCTTCAGCGGGGAGTGGGAGCACTCGGTGTAGAAGCAGAGCAGCAGGTCGAGCAGCGCCTCCACACTCAGACAACCCGCCTCCTTCTGCTCCAGCAGCAGCTCCTCCAGCCGCTTCAGACGGATCTGAGCAGACATCCTGACCCGGGACAGTCACCCGCCGCTCCCGATGAGAAACCGACAGCAACTCCGCAGCACAGTCTGAGTGCAACCCGCCGCCCAGGCTCCGCTTCCTGCCGAGTCCAGCCGAGCTCAGCCTGCTAACTGCAGCTAGCTCGTTAGCTCCGGGAAAACATTCCCGACATTTTGAGCAGTCTGGGTGTCGGTGTGTCTCCGCCGGTTACCGTCGGTCCGTCGTGTTGAGAGCCGTTCAGCCTGCAGGCCTGCGTCTGTCCGTCCTCCGCATCGGTTTTAATCCCGGTAAATCTGGACTTTCCCCTCAGAAATCGGGATGTCGGTCAGACCGTCGACTCACTCAGGTTGGCCGCCGCTGCTCCATGTCCTAGGCTCGGTGTATCAGCTCGGTAACATGTCCGGGAGCTCCGGGACAGACTCGGGTTTAGTAACAATAACCGTTCAGACCGTGTGGGAGGGAGCTGGAGGATTACGGAGGGTTTTTGGGGAGTTTTAGGCTGGCTGCCGGTGTGGCTGGTCAGTGGGAATATGGCTGAATCCCGATCGGATCATCCAGAGCAAGCTGCAGACAGTAAAACACACTTCCTGTCATTCAGCGTTTCACAATAAAACACACGTTTGTCCAGTTTCTCTTGAGGATTTACATTTGATTAGACAGATGCTTAACAGATGCAGGCCACATTTCATCCAAAATTGCACAACTAGGATGAGTATTTCCATAGTGAATCGTTAATTGTTTGGTTAAATAACTGTTTTGACACTCATTTAAGTTTTGGCTTTTCTGTTTTTCTCTGTTTCCGACCATAAACACAATATTTTTTAGGTATTTAATGTTGTTCGAGCAAAACAAGACTTTTGAATATGTGAACAAAGAGTTTTTCATTGTGTATAGTCCAAACAATTGATTAAAAATAATTAGCAGATCGGTTGATGGAGGAAATGAATGATAATGAAAAATAATGGTGGCGCAGTGGTTAGCTCTGTCGCCTCATAGCAAGAGGGTTCCAGGTTCGAATCCCGGTCTGGGCCCTTCTATGTGGAGTTTGCATGTTCTCCCTGTGCCTGCGTGGGTTTTCTCTGGGTTCTCCGGCTTCCTCCCACAATACCAAAAACATGCACATTAGGTTAACTGGCTGCTCTACATTGCCCCCTAGGTGTGAGTGGTTGTATGTTTTTGTGTGTTCATAAAGGTTTTCTGTTTAAGGAATATCAGATAAATATTATATTTAAAGCAAATATAATATTTGTTACATAATGTTATGTAATAAAAAAATCAAGCCATGGTTTACAATTGAGCAATTTTTAAAACATTTTTAAATATTCGATAACGATTGGACAAACTTTCTCACTTTTGTGTCACCAAAGTTTTAGCAAATTTGACAATAACAAAGCAAAATCTAAACAGTTTGAGAAATAAACTCATTAAAAGGAAACATTTAAAGGGCACAAAGTGTTAAGAATATCTTCTGTATTTATACCTACTGTGTAATATTTCAGTCTGCAGCAATATGAAGCTGTCCATTTTTAGCTGGTTTGTAGTGTTTAACTTTGAATCATCAGTCTGTCTGCTGTTTAGTGTCCAGTCGTTTGAACATCTGCGGCTCCTGAAAACAAACCCCTCAGGTGTTTTATTTTGAAAGATAGTATCGCAATACCGGAAGTCGGTCGCTGCCTCTTTGTAATGGCTTGACTCACCTGTCTATCCCTCCCTGAGGAACACGGTGACCCCGCCTTCCTGCACCGGAAAAGCTCCGGATACATGACGTCATGCCGTGATTGACAGGAGCCTGGGGCGACTGGTACGTCCCACCCGCGAGAGGACACACCGGGTCTGACATCATCGGTGTGACACCATAACAGAAAACTGGTCTGATGACTGATTTGTTTCAGTTGAATGACTGAAACAACAAGGAGAATTTTGGTGTCCAGCAGTGTGAGGACTCATTCTGTCAGATCCAGTCCTGGAATTCCAGTCCTGGAATCTCAGCTTGTGTTTTAATTTACATAAACACATCCTGACACAAAACATCAACAGTGCTGATCTCACTGCTCCTCTGGATCGTCACTGTCTGCCTGTCCTCCTGAGTGACTTTTAAAGCAGGAAGCTGTGGAAATGGGGACATGTCTCTCATGTCTCTTTGCTGACATCCAGTGGCTGATGCTGAAATAAAAACTTCTGCTTTGAGGAAATGATCGCCATGAAGTCACCTTCCGTTTATGAGAACCAGAGTGAAGAAAAAGTCTTGATATCTCTCATTAAGTTTGATTGTTAATAAGACGTCTATATGACTCATCAGTTCCTGATTGGTCACATTATAAATCAGGAATTTTTATATTTTATCTGTATGTATTCAAAATATAATTCTGGGTAACCTGAAAATAAGTTTCTTAAATTTACTAACTGAAATATAAGGTTCAGATCTGGTGTGTTCAGTTCTGTGCTGGTTTTGCTGGCCTCCCTAAAAATCTGATGAGAGACTTCAGCTCCTTCAGACTGCAGCAGAACCGAGAGGAGAGATCACATCAGTCCGGTCTGAGCTTCTTAGACGTGATTTTCAGGTCCTCCGCCTGAACAGACTCAGACCAAAGCACACGACTGAGCATCGTGTGCTGAATGTTTTCTAAAGCTCAAACCTGCTGTGACTCTCCAGACAGACTGAAACTCTCACTGAGGCTCCACTAATGTTTACATTTGGGTTGTTTGATCCAGCAGTTTTCTACAGCTCTGATTCAGTTCAGAGTATACCGTGTGTGTATTATTCATTAACACACACACAAAACTGAATTTGAAACAGATTAAATGTTCATGATTGAACCAACACAAACACCAGCCAAACAACACAGGAGCCACTAAACATCTTCAAATGACCGGTGAGCTTTGACTGATTATAATATTAAGAATTATGTTTGCATTCATTTGTAACAACCAAAAACTAGCTGTTTGTTGCCTCAGAAGGGGCCTCACATGTCTCAGAGAAGAAGAAGAAGAAGAATCAGCTTTATTGACAGTATATATATTTTTACATACACACACTGAATTCGTCTTCTGCATTTATCCCATCCTTAGTTGAACACACACATGCAACACCTGGCAAATTACATGCAGTGAAACACACACAGGAGCAGTGGGCAGCATCAAGCGCCCGGGGAGCATATTGGGGGGTTAAGTGCCTTGCTCAAGGGCACATCAGCCGGCTAATGGGGGGGGGAGCGTTTTATCGCATTAATCACTCCACCACACGCAAATTTTTCCTGCCCGTCCGGTGGGGGAATCGAACCGGTGACCCTCCGATCACAACCGCTTCTCCAACCTCCAGGCCACGGCTGCCCCAGAGAGGTGCTTCTCTGCTGGAGTCTACCATGTCGCACCTCCACCTTTCCTTCCACAAGCCCAGATCAGACAAACCAAACACGAGCTCTGGAGAAGGACTTTAGTGTTAGAGCAGAAACAAAGAGTGTTCAGCTGATTACAGTCTACAGTCTCACCACTTGATGTCACTGGATCCTGCTAACTGGACCTTGAAGTGCTTTGTGGGTGCATCTCAAAGTCAAACAGATGAATTTCGAGGAGGCTACGTCATCGAGTGACGCCAAAGGACGATGTCCAACATGGACACGAATGACAGCATCGCAGGCGGCACAATGTGCATTACAGGCAGGGCCTTCTCCGTGACGCACACTTCCTTCCCTCTTCCAGTCTTGCCGATCATCTGTAGGGCCCAACATGAAGGACGACAGATAGCTCATCAGGGCGTAAGATATGTGGACACGCTGTAATGGACTTGTAGCTTCCTGCTGATGGTCCAGCTGGTGAATGGGGGGGTTTGAGATTTCTCAGCTTATTAGAAGGCTGATTAGCTGTAAGGAGATTAGACATGTCGCTTAACAGGCGCCTCAACACTGTTTTTCTTAGCCACAATATTCGCTTCACTCTTGTGAAACTGTGGCAGAACCCACCTGCTCGTGGATGATAGAAAGTTGGAGGGACGACAGACAAGCAGCTGGATCTCTGACGGCTTTAGGACAACAAGGTAAGATTCTGTCCTGATCTTCCAGTGTTGTGTGGGCAGGTTGATGGAGGCAGCTACGACCGCCAGTTTGTCTCGGCTTCTTGACATTTTTGTTGAATACTCGAGAGTTTTCAAAACGAGACTGAATTACCGATCGATGACTCGTTACCATGACTACTACAAATCACAGACAACAGATGACGTGTACAGACTGAATGTGAAGTCTTGGTTCAGCGGTTGGTTAAGTGCAGCGAGATCGCAATATTTCTCTGTGAAAGTTACTGATCGCTCTGTCTATGACCTGAATGACTCATAAAATGTGGCAGAGTGGTAGGTCGCCCCAGTAGAATATCTCTGACCGAACTCAAACGGATTCTGATCTAACAGAACAGGTTCTGACAGACTTCCCGTACACTCAGACAGTATGATCAGTTGATCGGGTTCACTTTAGTTTCATCAGTTTTGCTAAACTTTGACCTTCTTGCTTCCCTGCAGTGCTCATATCCTGGTTGTGTCTCGGAGATGTGGACTGCAGTCAAGAGCACCAAGAATACCTCGCTAAGCTCCTTATGATGCTGTACAGAGAGCAGCCGGTGGCCTTCTCGCTCATCTCTCCTCCAGCTTTCCTTTGAAGAGAGACCCACTCTGAACACCGAATCCTGACCCCTGACCTCTCAGACCCCTGCTGACTGAGGCCTACGACTGTATGAGCAACTGGCAATGTGGCCCACTGGTTCATTAGAACTGGATTTGAAACCGAGTTTGGCTTTATGAGTGAGTGCCAGGAACTTCAGATTATGGGTAGCACCTGGGGGTTCTAAGGGGTACAGTGCGGTAAGAACTCCCGTTTTCAACCATGTTTGCGGCCGCTTGGACGTGACACACGTAAGAACCATAGCGCTGACATGGCAGTCGGTAAGGTAACCTTCACTAAGGTGGAGAGAGAAAAGCTAGCGGAGGTCCTCTGCCTGCTCAACTGGATCTCCGTGCTGACAGGGGCCATCCTCTTCGGCCTGGGTTTATTCCTCAAAATCGAGATTCAGAAATGGCAGGAAGTGATGTCAGACCAGGGAATCCTCTACGTACCATATACACTGATTACCACAGGCCTGGCAGCCTGCTGCATCAACTTCTTGGGTGGAAAGATCTGCCTGGACTGCACGGACACCAACAAGTTCCTGCGCTGGAAGCTGGTGATGATGCCGTATGTCATCTGCACTTTCTTTTTCACCTCTTGCGTCCTGGCGGGGGCGCTCATGTGCTATAACATCCGTAGTCAGCTGGAGGAGTCGCTGTTCCTGGGCTTAAAGAATGCCATGTGGTACTACAAAGACACGGACACACCGGGCCGCTGCTACCTGAAGAGGACTCTGGACTTGCTGCAGATCCAGTTCCAGTGCTGTGGGAACACTGGACACCGAGACTGGTTCCAGGTTCAGTGGATCAGCAAGCGCTACCTGGACATGACCAGCAGCAGCGTGGTGGAGTAAGTGGAGCCAGATCTGCTGGGATTCACCGGAGCCTTTTGGAATCTCATTTGGATTTGAGAGGATCCTTGTTGATCCCAGTAAGCCCGCTGGATTCAAGCAGATTCTTTCTGTGTTGAGTAGATTCCAACAGTTTCTAGTGGATCCTGGAGAATACTCAAGTTCTACATTGTTGGGCAGTTTCCTTGGAATCTGGTGGATTCTGTCAGAACCAAATAAATTCCAAAGCGTCCAAAATTGCATACTCTTTCAGAGTACAAACAGGATGTCAGTGCGGCGCTTCAGGCACAGCTCAACTGATGTTGAAGTGGGTTTCAGCGCTTTGTCTAAGATTGTTGAAGTCGGTTCTCAATCTTCCGGTTCCTGGTAGTTGAAGCGCTAGAAGCGAAGGCAACCGGATATCTTTAGGTTGTTGAAGACGTTTCGCCTCTCGTCCGAAAGAAGCCTTGTGTACTGACAGTACTGACATGAATGAAGGACGCCCCCTAAAGATATCCAGTTGCCTTTGCTTCTAGCACTTCGGTCTACCAGTCTACCAGACTCCAGTACATTTGACAAAGGTCATACAAAATTCAGCAGGTGTGTTCATACTGTCAGGACACAAGTCAGTGGAAAGGTATGAGTGAATGTGAGAATATGAAGGTGTGTTCAGCTTATGAATCAACTGTATGAATCCACCTAATGAATACACAAACAGCAACATGAACGCAGCTGATAGTTACAGCTCATGTCTGTTGACTGAAATTCAGGTAAACTGATCTTAAAATGTGCATCCTGTTCAATCTGAAAGCATCTTTATGGATTCTAGTAGATCTTAGCGAACTCTAGTGGATTCCACTGTGACCTGAAAACAGTCTGAATGACTCTACACCCCAAAAGAACAACTAAATTATAGAGGAACCCAGTTGTTGTTTTGGGTTTTTGCATAAGAGCCCTGGGTGACACAGGTGTCATGCACCTTTAAATGAGGAAAAACTTTACTATAAACACCCAGTGTAACATATATGTAACATTACAGATGTTGGACACAAGGGGGCACTTTTTCCAAAACAACTTCACAAATGTGTTACCTGTGGTCCATTTGATCTGTTTTATATATATATTTATATGTAACGCCCTTTGAGACAAACTGCTCAAAACTGTCTTGTCTTGTCTTATATCCCCCATAATTTTTCTGGGTCTGGGTTCTCATCTCCAATGAGACCTCCCTCCTGGATCTTTGCCAGGGGATCTATTTGGATTCCAGTGAGTCCGTTTAGAATCCATTGTGCAAAAACTGTTTCTACTGGACTGAATAGCAGTCTACTGGATCCAACTGGATTGCAGTGGATTCTGGTGGATACCTACCTGGAAGTGAAAGTGTACCAGGTATCAGAACATTGAATTCAGCACTACTGGTCTGACAGTAAACAGAATGTTTTCAGATTGAGGCCATTGGTCCTCTGCAGTTAAAGCTGGAAGCTACTGGGGTCAGATGTCACTGGATTAACGAGGCTTAACCAGCAGGGTTCGACTCAGGTTCAGCAGTCTTAATATAACCTGTCTGCGGCATTTGTAGACAATCTGTTTGACTGTGTACAACAACAAAGTGAGCTTTTAAACACTGCAGCAATAACCTCAGCTCATCCTTTTTATATTTATCTGAGAGAGAAGGAACGAGCACAGAGCATGAGTCTCAGGGTTTGCAGTACTTTGTCACTGTAGCAGTATTAGGAGAGGTAGCAGCCATTAACCGCCTGCTTCTCCCCTGCAGCCGCCTGAGGAGTAACGTCGATGGGAAGTACCTGACGGACGGCGTTCCCTTCAGCTGCTGCAGCACCTTCTCCCCTCGGCCCTGCATACAGCAGCAGCTCAGCAACAGCTCGGCCCACTTCAACTACGACCAGCAGAGCCAGCAGCTGAACCTGTGGAGGAGAGGCTGTCGACAGGCCCTCATGGACCACTACACCAGCATCATGCAGTCCATTGGCCTCACTGTGCTCCTCATCTGGCTGTTTGAGGTACTGCAGCAAGTTTCACAAGCTCTCTCAGTGTTGAGTCTATCAAAGAAACAAAACAAGCTCACAAAATGTCCAGAGAGGAAATATTCTGACGCCTGTTTTGCTTATTAAACAGAAAAATACAACCATACACCTTCTGAACTCAAGCTAACTCAAGAGTTAAGATGAGCTGATGTGCCCTGTTAACTCGTAAAACACACTTCATTCAAATGAAACAAAAACAATTTAAAAAATGAAAATAAATGACCACAACCATCTTGGTTTGTCTTTCCACGATCACCTCTGGTTTGGTTTTTGCCCCCTGTTGACTACTGACTCTGTTCTCTGCTGGTCCTGGAGACTGTGTCCCAGTCTGGTGTCTGGCTGTGCTCACTGGGAGGCTGCTGAGCCCAGTTAACACCAGCACCTCCTTTATGTTCGGTGCTGCTTTGCGTCTTTGATAAACCCAACAGTGAAGACTAACTGCCGGTTGGACTAACTGCTAGTTTTGAGTAAACTCAAGCTGTCATTTTCTTTACTCTGTGGCTCAACAGGTGAATCAGATCTCCAACCTGACATTACTCAAAATAATAAAATTAAATTATTGTAAACCCATACTGTGACTGGTTCCACACTGCATTAAAGACACCATGTCTTTCTTCTTCCATCAGCTGCTGGTTCTGACAGGAGTCCGGTACCTGCAGACAGCCATGGAGAACGTTCTCCGTCTGGGTGATCCAGACTCAGAGTCCGACGGCTGGATTCTGGAGAACAGCCTGGCTGAAACAGCCTGGTCCAACTTCAATATCATCAAGAACCTGGGGAAGTGTTACCAGGTTGATGACGACCCCAACATCAATGTCCCAACCTTCAGAGCTGAGCAGGAGGTTCTATCCCAGCAGGTCCCTGTGACCAGCGAGCCTCCAGCCTGAGGAGTCAAGGACCCCTGAAAGACCCCGATGAGCTGCAACATGCCGGGTTCAAAACATCCAATGATCTTCAGCTCAGGCCATGAATGACTTCAAGCTCCAGGAGTCTCAGCTCTGAGCGGGTCGCCCTCGTCCTGAGGAGCCGAAGGGAAGTTCAGTCGATGGTATGAAGGTACGATCATCACCATCTGTCCTCTGCTGCGACTCCTCCTGAGACCGCGAGCTTCGTTACAGTCCAGTTATTGGATGGATGAAATATAAACTTCCGTGATCCTGTCTATCAGAGGGAATGTCATGCTGCTAACATGCTCACGATGACGACGCTTTGGGTTGTGGTCATCTTCGTTTTCATATTTATTGTGTTGTGTTTCACTTCTTCCACGTTTTCCATTCAGACTCAAACTCCTGTTGTTTCTTTAGTGGTCGTTAGCTTAACAGAAGGGCTGATGTCAGAAGGGTTTACAGCAGATACAAACCGTGAAGTGAGGAGGAAGCTGAATCCAGAGCTCTGAAACTGCTCGCCTCGCCGCATGTCAGGAACTCAGTGAGTCTGCTGGGACTCACGTGTTCCAGTGGAAACGTCCTGTGTGACACCGTCTGACTCCTCTCACTGTGTGTTTATGAGCTTTATTCATCACTTTTCTCTTAATAAAGACCACAGTTCAGATTCTGTGACTGGAGCTCGACTCAGCTGTATTTAGTTTTCTGTCACTTGCTGCAGAATCTCAGATGAAAATAACTTTCTGTTGAAGTGCCTGTAGATGAATTAAGAATCAGCTTTAATGACAGTATATATATTTTTACATACACACACTGAATTTGTCCTTAGTTGAACACACACATGCAACACCCAGCAAATTACATGCAGTGAAACACACACAGGAGCAGTGGGCAGCATCAAGCACCCGGGGCGCCTTGCTCAAGGGCACATCAGCCAGCTAATGGAGGGCTATCGCTCCACCACACCCAAATTGCTCCTGCCCGTCCGGTGGGGGAATCGAACCAGCGACCCTCCGATCACAAGATCTCCAGGCTCAAGGCGCTGTTGTCTTGAAGCAGTAACAATGTGGTGGACATGCAGGATGAAACCTGACAGCAGAATCTGTGAATGAACACCTTGTCCTCCTGTCAAACCCTGAACTCCATCCAGATGTCTTAGAGACAGACGGCGAGTTCTTCATCTCTTCATCCCTCAGCAGAGGAACATGTTACTGTCTGCAGCTGGTCTGTTCCTGGTTCTGTCCACCAGAGGGAGACAGAGACACACTGAGCTGCTACTACAGACACCATCACTTTCACATCACATCTTCTCTCGTTTTTCCTTTCCTCTATTTTTTCTCCCCTTTTCTTCCTTTGTATTTTCCATTTTCCCTCCTTCGTTCCGTCTCTTCCCTTTCCTCATCTGTCCTTTCTAGTCATCCATCCATCTTTCATCCCTTCTTCCTCCTCTCTCTCTGTGCTCCTTTCATTTCTTCCTTCCCTCCTGCCCATTTCGTCTTTCATTCGTCATCTCCACCTTTCTTTGCTCTCCTTCTGCTTTCACTGTCTGTCTCTTTCTCTCTCGTTTTCTTATATTCCTCTTTTCTGTCTTTCATTTCCTCCTTGTCTTTCCCGTCACTTATTCATCCCTCCCTCCTGCCTTCTTCCTTTCTCACTTCTGGCTCTCATCCTTCTTTTCCTCGTGTCCTTCCTTCCTCCTCACTTTATCAGCGTCTCCTATTACGTAACACGTCCTCCTTTTCATCACTGCCTCCATCTGATCAGCCAATCAGAGGTCTCCTGTAACCATGACATCACACACTGGTGGCACGGTCCGATCTGGATCAATAAAGGTGTGTGTGAGAGGTTGGTCGTTGGTTGCTATGGTGACGAGGACTAAACGAGCTCACACTTAAATTCTCCTCTTCATGTCTAAGAATGCACCTGGCGTCCGTGACAGGCTGCTATGTAAATCAGCCAATCATAGCCTGTGATGTCATGTTGAACCTTACTGACCTGAGCTGAAGGTGTGTTTACTGCAGCCCAGCATTTTGTCTCACAGGGTTTTTAACCTGCAAACGCTTCCTCAGTCGCTGCAGTCGGACTGACGTCGACCTGAAGCTCCTGCTGTCAGAACACACAACAAAACACACACACAGTTTTACTTCTCTGTCGGACAGACAGGCAGGCAGACAGACGGGTGGACGGAGGTCTGATGACATTAAACTAAACTCAGCAGCTTCCTGTCTGTCCGACAGGGAGGTCAGACGTCTGCTTCAGCAGCTTCCTCTTCAGCTCTGATGCTGTCGACCAAACTGAGACTCTGGACTTCGTTCAGGTTTTTGTTTTCAAACACGTTTCTCACAAACCGCTTTTCACCTCAGAGCTCCCCTGCGCCTCCTCAAGGCCCAGCAGGAGATCATCTGAGAAACCGTCACGAGACATCGAGGGAGGAGAGTGAAAGTCAAGCTGGAGTCAAACTACCAACCCAGCAGTCAACCCCCCCCCCGAGAGGCTTCACAGTATTAAAAGGCTGTTAACGATCACTGTGTGTGTGTTGCATTAGAGCTGACTGTTATATAACAGCTGATCCCTCACACACACACACACACACACACACACTAAGCAACATTGTTTTAAAGGAACAGTCCAACCATTTTCAGTCATTATTATTTTTAAGAACAGTTTCAAAATGTTTTCATGTGATTTGAGCTGCTTTTATTCTAAAACAGGAAACAGGAAAATGAAGGTTGTAAAGTTCAGTCATAAACAAACCATCCATCACTCAGCTCAGACGTCTTTTCTCTCTTTCGGTTTCCTCATGAACAAAGCAGTCATGGCTGCCGGCTGCTGGTTGCCTGGTTACGAGTCCTGGGAGAGCGGTGGCGCTGCCAGGGGGCCGAGAGGGGGCCGCCGACGTCCAAATGAGACGGCGCACACTGCACCTGCAGACTGCCAACCAGCTT
Organism: Scatophagus argus; assembly: GCF_020382885.2. Classification (NCBI taxonomy): domain Eukaryota; kingdom Metazoa; phylum Chordata; class Actinopteri; family Scatophagidae; genus Scatophagus; species Scatophagus argus. Next base: position 473,940 of record NC_058511.1, on the reverse strand, counting down.
TGTTCAAACACACAAAACTTTATTTAACATTCCGCGCGACGACTCAGAGGCCGCAGAGGCTTAATGATGCCTGTGATGTCATCAGTAACAACCAATCAGTGATTCAAAGTGAAGCCACGCCCATCAATAGCCGGCAAGTCACAGGGTTGGTTGAATGATTGATTACAACAACGTTGAGGGCGTAATTAACTAATGATGACATTGTTTGTGGCTAGTTTACTCTGGATCAATCACAGCGCTGGACCCACACGGACACGCCCCTCTCTTTGTTTATTATACAACTCTTTACTGTAAACAAGTTCAAGCTGATCACATGACCTGCACTTTGTTTTTGCTGCTGAGAGCTGTAAAGACTCAGTCATGTGTTGGTTCTTCTTCATGAGGCATTCACTGACCTGCTGCTGCTGCACGTGAACCACCACCTCTGTTGACATCATCAGCCAATAGGAGGAGCAGCAGCCTGAGGAGGTCTGTGATTGGCTGCAGGCAGGAGTAGGGTGAGCTGTCGTCACTGCTGCTGTCAGCTGAAAAGCTCGTAAGTGTGGAGATGCTGGGATTCCACAGAGAGAAACACTGAAAGCTGGGAGATACGGGGTTTCCACAGTGACAGGATGTCAGCCTCTGCAAGCTGCGCAGACAGAAAGACTCACCCGTTTTCTCCCCCGCCTCCCGTCCTGGTGGTCTCTCTCAGTTAGGCCATGAATAAATGACAGAGAGGAGGAGGAAGACGATGAGCGCTCAGTCGGGCTGCAGCCTCTTTACGTGCTGATGGAGGATGGGGGAGGGGAGTGATGGAGGGGGGAGGGTCTGGTGGGACAGGAGGGGGAGGGGTGCTGTATCTGGTTTGTATTCAGCTCTCATCAGCTGCCTCACTACATCAGCTCCTCCTGCTGCACTTGGATATACGTGTTAATAACAACGATGGCGACTGTCAACACTGCAGCTTCAGTGTCAGAGCAGCAGCTGACTGCGGAGACTCTCTGAACTACTGATGGTGTCCAACCTGAGGGGTCGGGCCCCTCCACAGGGTCACCAGATAAACCTGAGGGGTCGTCACTGCTGGGAGACGAAAGTTCTGATCCTGGTTCAGCTGCCTCCCCTCCTGCCCCACATCAACTTCCTGTTTAAACAGGAAATAGATAACAGACAGTGAGGGGGATAAAGATGCTACTTGAAAGCAGCTGTTACCGTGGAAACGGGCATCCTGGTCCTCAGCCTGCAGTGAAATATATGAAACACTATACACATTTATTTATGAATGATGGCCGAAACTATCAGACAGACAGGCAGAGAGACAGACAGGTAGGCAGACAGGGAGGCAGACAGGCAGAGAGACAGACAGGGAGGCAGACAGGCAGAGAGACAGACAGGTAGGCAGGCCGGCAGAGAGACAGACAGGTAGGCAGGCCGGCAGAGAGACAGACAGGGAGGCAGACAGGCAGAGAGCTTCTGATCTAAAATAGGCTTCTCTCTGATCCTCCACAGCTGAGTCTGCCCTGAAGGTGGCGCTACAGCAAATCAGAATCAGCTCAGTATGAACCACATGATCCAGCTGCTCATCGAGGCTCTGAGGTGTCAGGTGTACGTGGACGATACACACTGAGTGATGATGAGGTGCAGCAGAGGCCACTGTGTGTGTGTGTGTGTGTGTGACAGTCAACAACTGTTTGTATGTTTCCTTTCACTTCTGCAAATAAAACTGAACTAAACTGAGAGAAAACCCCCACAAACACAACATTCTTTAATCTCCCGCAGACCGCAAACACACCACATGACACCTCCGCAGCACTGTGGCATCATGGGTAGCCTGTCTGTGTGTGTGTGTGCCGGGGGGTTGGGGATCAGGAGGCCACGAGGCGTTCACAGACTGATTCAAACAGGTTTCCCAGCAGAAACCAGTCGACCCTCCAGTCGGTGGTCCTCAGTCCTCGACACGTCACTGGATCCCTGAGTCTTTCTGTCAAGTCCAGATTCAGGAGAATCAAGAGACACAGAGTAACAACACACGCACACACGCACACACACACACACACACACACACACACACACAGCCTCCTGTAGGTGATTAATTATTTAAAGCTGCAGGAGAAACTGCTTTGTCACCACTGAGCCTCCCCCCTTCACGTCCCCCTCCCCCGGACTGAGCGGAGGACTGATGTGAGGACAGTTTGTCATCGTCTTCATGGTAATAACCATGTCAGTCTGAGCTGAACATGTGCAGTTGGTCCTGCAGGTGGCGCTACAGGAAACACCAGGCAGGATCCCCGACTGCGGACTGCAGGAAATGAAGTTTGTCCCACAGTTTGACAATGAGAGGGAGTCTGATGAATATTTCCCCAAAAGATATTAAACTACACATGACATGTAAAATATTAATGAATGTTAAAGTAGGGCGGATAGGTAGTCCAGTTCTGTCCTCACAGGGAGGAGCTGAAGAGCTGTAGGGCCTGAGGGACAGACAACCTCCTCAGTCTGTCCATGGAGCGGGACAGAGACAGCATAAGGTGCTGTGCAGAGGTTGATGGACATGATGGACCTGAGTTTGCTCAGAGTCCTCTCCTCTGCCACAGACATTAGGGACTCCAGCTCTGCCCCCACTACAGAGACATCCGTCCTCACCGGTCTGTCCAGCAGCAAGGAGTCCTTCTTCTCAGTGCTGCTTCCCCAGAGGAGGACGTGGCCTACGACGGTCTGCTAGAACATCTGCAGCAGCTTCTGACAGGCGCTACAGGACCTCAGCCTCCTCAGGAAACAGCCGCTCTGTCCTTTCTTGCATAGCTCATCTGTATCAGCCGTCCTGTCCAGTTTGTGATCCGGTTGTAGTCTCAGGTACCTGTGTGCCTGCACAAAGTCCACACAGTCCCCGTCAACGGCTACCAGACTCGTGTGGGGGCCTGCAGAGGGCCCTCACCATCTCCATGATTTTGTAGGTGTTGATGTGTGGGTGGTTAGACCTGCACCACATCACTTAGTCCTTCACCAGGTTCCTGTTGACGTCCTCCTCTCTGTCCCTGATATCCTGTCTCACCTCAAAAGTCGTCTTATTTATTGAATTGCACTGAAGATCAGATGTGGAAGAAGATCTTAACTCTTTTAAACTTCCACAGGATTTAAATTCAACTTGTGATTGGTTCTCTCCTGGTGGGCGTGGCTGGCCAGAACAGCGCCACCTACATGCTGTAAGCGTGCAAGCGCAATCACAACAACAAGACCGTATCAGAGACACTCGATCGTCCCACTCTTATTACAGACAGTGAACTCACCACAGCTGTACCATGTGGACAATCTCACTGCAGTAAAGTTGTAAAACCACCACAAAGCCAAATTAAAAGAATGATTTCTGTTAATGAATGTTGTGTTAATCTGCAGAAATCAGTGACGTACAGCAAACATGAAGGCAGGAGAGTTTCAGCGTGTTTGGCTCAGAGGCACTGAGGCAGAGCTGAACGCTACAGCAGACGCAGACCACGTGACCCCCAGAAGGCTCTCCATCCAATGGAATGAATGGACTGTAAATAGGAGCCAATGAGGTGCGGGGGGCGGGTATAAAAGGCTGAGAGCCGCTTTAATCCGCAGCAGCAGCATCAGAACCGGATCCGCTTCAGACCACCTCACAGCAGCCTGAACTGACAGGTAGGTGCACCTTTAATCCTGACCAATCAAAACACCGCCGATCAACTCATCAATACATCCCTTTATCGGTTTATCATGCGGTGGGGTGCACGCGCCCTGCGGTGATCAGACGAATCAGAGGGTCTCAGTGCAGTGTGATGGTGGGCTACAGGAACAAAGGAGGCTGCAGGAACACACACACACACACACACACACACACAGACAGGCTGTTTACTGATGTTTGCATGCAGTAGACCTGCAGGGAGCCTGTCTATCTGCCTTCTGTCTGTCTCTCTGTCTGTGTCTTTCTGCATCCAAACGACCTTGCAGTCCGTCCTGCAGGTGTTGCGCAGTCACCAAATCACCAATCTGCGCTTGCTCTCGTGAATCGACTTTCATCTCGTGCAGAAAACATTTCAACACGAACAACATCCGGGCGCGAAGCTGCTGCGATGCTTTTAACGTGCAACTTTGAACAAAAGGGCCTTTAAACATCTTAAATCCACCTTAAATCCAGTCAGGCGTCAACAATCCGTAATCTGCGTGAGGACACGGCTGGACAGCAGAGACGCTGCGGGTGTTTTACTGCGGATATTTTCATAGATTTGATTATTAAATATTGATCTTCCAGTGTGAGCCCCTTATACTGATTTTATCACCATGGAGCGCCTCTAACAGCGCATGCTCAGTTTGATTTTTTCCAAACATTTAGCAGGATAATACCGGATTGCGCAGCGTCCTTCCTGCTGACAAGCCAGTTAATAAACCCGTTAAACAGCCGGTAGAAACCCGGGTAATGTGTCTTTAAACGGACACGACCCGGTTCGGGACTCGGCTGTAGAACGGAGGTGCTGAAGGTGACCGGGGCGTCTGCAGGGTTAACCCCGGCCTGCTGCACATCATAATCAGCCTGCGTGTGCGCTGATCCCCTCAAGGGTTACCTGAGCTGAGCCGAGCCGAGCCGAGCCCAGCCGAGCCCAGCCGAGCAGGGGGACTGTGTTACTGCTGTAACGACATACTTTTACTGCAGTACAGTTTTGTAGTACTCTCGCTCATCAGTTTCTGATTACAGACCCACGCGCACAAAACGAGACTCTCCAGCTGAGATGCTGCCGCAACACGACGCACCTGAACGCAGCAGTGCTGATGATCAGATGACGTAATGTTTCACAGATTTTACGTATGAACGCAGCCAAAACGTCAACGTGTTTTCTTTTTGGACTTCGTTTCTTTATTTTTAATTTGCGGGCTTTGGATTGTTTTTGGACTAAATGGAGTTTTTAATGCAGTTTGGTTTTGTTTATAAATATGTTATGCATGCAGGCAGAAACAGCACGTCATCCCGTATTTCAGTTTTCCTTCGTGGAAAGTCTGGAACTTGAATCCTGATGTTTAAATGTGATTTAAACTAACATGATGAGATGAGGGAAACGCTAACGAAGCTCACACCGAAGTGAACCACGGTTCTTTAATGCATCAGTATTCTATTAGTCAAACGCGTTTCTTTGCTTAAAACCTCAACAATCTGACGTGAGGTGACACAAAACGTCTTCAGTTGCTGTCAGACTGAATTAGTTTATGGACTTTGGACACAGTTGGACTTGTTGTGGACTCTTTCTGTCTGGAGCCTGATGATCAAACCGGACGTGATTTGATCAGCTGCCGTCTGCCATGTGGACAAGCTCAATGGTTTCTCCTTTTTCTCGAACTGTTCCCAGGTCAGCAGCCCGGACGTCATCATGCCTTTCGGAAACACCCACAACAAGCTGAAGATGAACTACTCGGCGGAGCAGGAGTACCCCGACCTCAGCAAGCACAACAACCACATGGCCAAGGTGCTCACGCCCGAAATGTACGCCAACCTGAGGGACAAGGAGACGTCCAGCGGCTTCACCCTGGATGACGTAATCCAGACCGGCGTCGACAACCCAGGTAAGCACAGGCCCCGCCCAGGTACCCCAAACATGGCAACCAGTCACCTTGGAAACGTGACTTGATCATAAACTCTTTAACTGGATTGACTTGTTAGACCAGCTTAATTTCTACTTTTTAACAGTCTGACACACAATGCTTCGCAGAAACCACATCCTACACTGGACGAAATGCAAAAATAAACCACAAAACACTACAGGCAAGAAATGATCGGACATTTTGTGTCCATGCAGGTCACCCGTTCATTATGACGGTGGGCTGCGTCGCCGGAGACGAGGAGACGTACGAGGTGTTCAAGGACCTGCTTGACCCGGTGATCGAAGACCGCCACGGAGGATACAAACCAACAGACAAACACAAGACGGACCTGAACTCTGAAAACCTGCAGGTAAACAACAACAAACAGACCTGAAGAGCACAACTGTTGACTTCTTTCAGACTCCTCTAATCCACTGAGCAGGCCAATAGTTCTGCTTCAGGTGTCAGCAAGTTTGTCTCGTCTTTGATAAACCGGTTCTGTTAACCGTTCGTTCAAAGGTTGGTTCTGCTTGTCCTCTGCTGTGTCTCAGGGTGGAGACGACCTGGATCCAAACTACGTCCTGAGCTCTCGGGTTCGGACAGGACGGAGCATCCGCGGCTTCTGTCTGCCGCCGCACTGCAGCCGTGGAGAACGCCGCGCCATCGAAAACCTCTCCATCGAAAGTATGACACCACATCCTGTACATCCAGCACCACAGCTGAGACACAGCTGAGACACTGATCTGAGCTCAGCTTTAAACATTTGCTCTAAAAAGCAGAAAATGTGCATTTTCAGGACACACGGCTCCGTCGGTTCTTCCGTTGGTCTGAGTCTGACGGTGCGTTCAGGGACACGCTGAGCCACCCTTCCCTCGAGTGAGTTACTGAGGCAGAGGAGGAACTCACTCTTCATCAGTCTACTTTTGTGTAGCTCTGACTGCAGCTGAAAAGGGCCAGTCTTTTTTTAGATATTTTCCCATAATGCCTCAGTGAGCGTGTCAGTGAACGCAGCAGATCAAACTGTTACATAACTGGGAGCTCTGTGTCGTCCTGCCGAGACTCCTAATGAGGCCGAGAGCTCCTCCATGTTCATATTCAAATGAGATTGAACCGAGCTGGACCGAACCGGCTGAAACCAGCACACCAGGCTGGTTCTCTGCTGCCCCCTGCTGTTTGAAAGCAGCAGCACACCGACAGACAGACAGACAGACAGACAGACAGCTTAGTTAGAGCAGATAACAGAATGTAGCCATGCTAACAGCTCTGTTCGGCTGAATGCTAACATCCTGCTCAAAATGAGCAGTAAGTTAGTGACTTCCTGTGTGCGCGGCAGGTCTGGACGTCCTGGATGGAGACTTGAAGGGGAAGTACTACGCTTTGAAGAACATGACGGAGGAGGAGCAGCAGCAGCTGATCGATGACCACTTCCTGTTTGACAAGCCCGTCTCCCCACTGCTGCTGGCATCCGGCATGGCCCGCGACTGGCCCGACGGCCGCGGCATCTGGTCGGTCTGAGAAGCCAACACGTTACAGTTGAGCCATAGTTGACTGACTTCCTGTCTCACCTTCCTGTCCCTGTGTGACTAACCCTTCGCTCTCGCCGGCAGGCACAACGACAACAAGACCTTCCTGGTTTGGGTGAATGAGGAGGATCACCTGCGTGTCATCAGCATGCAGAAGGGAGGAAACATGAGGGAGGTGTTCACCCGCTTCTGCACCGGACTCACCAAGGTGAACACCTGCACACTCACTTCCTGTTTAGAGTCGTAACGCAGTGACATCAGCAGGACTGCGCTCGTTAAAGCCTGGAACCATCTCACCAAACCACCTGTCTCTCTCTCTCTCTCTGACAGATCGAGAGCTTGTTTAAGGAGCGAGGTCATGAGTTCATGTGGAACGAGCACCTGGGCTACGTCCTCACCTGTCCGTCCAACCTTGGGACGGGACTGAGAGCCGGAGTCCACGTCAAACTGCCAAATCTCAGCAAACATGAGAAGTTCGGAGAAGTCCTGAAGAGGCTGAGGCTGCAGAAGAGAGGGACAGGTAAGCAGACAGACAGGTGGACTGAGAGACAAGCAGGTAAGCAGACAGACGGGTGGGCTGAGAGACAGACAGGTACGCAGACAGACAGGTGGACTGAGAGACAGGGAGGTAAGCAGACAGACAGGTGGACTGAGAGACAGACAGGTAAGCAGACAGACAGGTGGACTGAGAGACAGACAGGTGGGCTGAGAGACAGGCAGGTAAGCAGACAGACAGGTGGACTGGGAGACAGACAGGTACGCAGACAGACAGGTGGACTGAGAGACAGGGAGGTAAGCAGACAGACAGGTGGACTGAGAGACAGACAGGTGGGCTGAGAGACAGGCAGGTAAGCAGACAGACAGGTGGACTGAGAGACAGACAGGTGGACTGAGAGACAGACAGGTACGCAGACAGACAGGTGGACTGAGAGACAGGGAGGTAAGCAGACAGACAGGTGGACTGAGAGACAGGCAGGCAAGCAGACAGACCTGCAGATCATTTAGTTTCGCTGGTAGATCAAACATCTGATATCAAATAGTTGAATTTTCCATTCACACTATGTCCACTATGGTCCTCCAACAGACACAACTGACAGCACAGACAGCAGCTCAGACATCAGCCTGGTGTTTTAGACCAGTGACGGTTTAACCTGAGACAGAGAGAAACAGAGTGGGTGTACCTGTCACATGACTTCCTGTGTGCCTCTCAGGTGGGGTGGACACGGCGGCGGTGGGTGGAGTCTTTGACATCTCTAACGCGGACCGTCTGGGCTTCTCGGAGGTGGAGCTCGTCCAGATGGTGGTGGACGGGGTCAACCTGCTGGTGGACATGGAGAAACGTCTGGAGGCCGGCGACGGTATCGACGACTTGATGCCCGAGCAGAAGTGAACTGTGTCTCTGTAACCTCTGACACCCTCCCCCCACCCCACCACCCCCCACCCTTCACGACCCCTCACCCTCACCCCCCCCTCACTGTAACCAATCAGAAACCGTCCTGAAGCTGCGGGACGTTTAGAGCCGCTCAGTTTAGACTTCAGTCTTCCAACATGTGAAGGATTTTCTATTTCCTGTCTCCACCTGTTGGACTCCTCTAACACCTGAAATATCTAATAAAGTCTGTGGGCCTGAACTCAACACCTGCTGCTACTCGCCTGTCATTCAACACACACACACACACACACACACACACACGCTCGTGTTGCACAGAGTGAATGTAATCATACATGTAATTCAACTCAGTAGAAACATATTGAAAGTCTCCAGAGCTGCTGTACATCTGAACTGAGACGTGCGGGGCGTTCACTGACCTCACGAAGAGTTGAATCACACACAGTGGCTTCCAAAGGCTCAGATGTTCTTCTTCATGTGTTTGCTTTAAGGACAAAAACAGTTCAGTCAAAAGCTCACGAGCAGCATTAAGAGCAAACGGCTTAATGACAACACAACATGTGGGAAGACGAGTAACTAAACTAACTCAGCTTATTCAGGGGGGGATTGACTTTGGAACTAATATCCAGTTTATTTGATTTATTGATTATTGATCAGCAACAGTTGCAGTTTATGCTGCCGGACAAGGATGAGTCATTGATGTCACAGACTCACCTGTAAACAAATCAATAAATAAACAGTTGGTGCAGGCAGGAGGTCATGTGAAGAGAAGCACCGCGATTGGTCCAGTTCATTCACATTTACATTCTAGACATAAGCATTTAAATTAAATCACAGTATCAGTAAAACCGGTTTGACTGGGTGTATTAAGAGTAAAGTTTGGTCCTTCAGGTTCTCCATAGATGCAAACTCTCCGCCCTCCACTGTGACATCATCAAACCCTCACTGAAAAGCCACATGTTCATCTCTGATTCAAACCACGTTTGGAGATCAGATCCCATCAGCTGTCCAAACCTCAGGGCTGGTTACTATGGTTACCACGACAACAAGATTTGCTCAGGTTTATCTGATTGGACGTCATTTTCATTTAAAGTCCACACATTTGTGTAGAAATGAGGCGTCACAAAGTGTTTCGGTGACTGATTCAACCTTGACTCCTTCGGGCTCCTGTAGTTTCACTGCAGGTCAAAGAACAGTCAGATCAGACAGGAAGCTGTGCTGCGTTCAAGGCGTTTAATGAGACACAAACGAACCTGAGGTTCAGTTAACAAACAACAACAGCAGCAGTCAGCTGCTGATCAGCTGTCAATCAGCTGACTGCTCACATGTACAAAAGAGGAAACAAATCAACATGAAAACCATTTGTGTCTGACAAATTATTTACATCCACAGCCACCTCATGGCTCCACCCACTGCCCACCAACTGGAAGAGTCACACACGGGCTGGGTCAAACACCTGCAGCTCAGTCTTTCAGAATAAAAGTAACGTACATCAGCTCCTGTGTTCTCTTCATAACACTGGACTCAAGGTCACATGATCCTCTGCAGCAGTCATGTAGAAGTGTGAGCAGCCCCTGCTGCTGGGGGCAGGAAACCCCACACAGACAGACAGACAGACAACAGCGCTTTAATGACAGACATGACAGTGACATCATCAGTAACATGTTTACCTCCTGCTGTCGCTCTGTTTCTACCCGTCTCTCTCTCTGTCTCTCTCCCACCTGTCTGTTTGTCTGTCTCTCTCTGACCCATCTCTCTACCTGTTTACAGCTTGAGTTCGTTGGCGATTTTGGATGCAATGTTCTTGAAGGCGATGGACGTTCCTGAGATCCGTTTGAAGCGGACTCCGTTGAGCGAGAGGCGGGGCAGTTTGCACACCTCCATCTCCCATTGGACGAGGCTGTCGGCGTGTCCGTCTCCATGGACACAGAGCAGCAGGAAGTTCTCGCGCTGCTCGTAGTCACAGTTGTTGGCGTCCAGGACTTTCCTGATCTCCCTCATCATGTCATGAGGCTCCATGGACGACGTGGTCTTCATGCTCCAGGTGAACCTCAGGGAGCGGGGCTTCGCCTCCTTCAGTGGAGGAGCAGCTGGAGAACTGGGATCCTCCCTCTGATCACATGATACATTCCGACTGAGGAGAGGGCAGAGAGTGTAACGCACAGTGTCACTTTTTGTTCATACAGAGATTTAAAAATGAGCTGAGCCAATCAGAGAGTGGGGGTGTGGTCTTAGTAAACTCTGAAGTTGTATTTGTACGACTTAGATCAGGAGTGTTTGTTTATCTGCTCAGGAGCCAAAGTGAACCTGCTGAAAACTAAACTGGTCTAACACTAGTTTCTGATAGGCTGCCCAATAGTACTACCCCCCCCCCCCCCCCTAACAGCCTGAGCCAATCAGAACAGAGAACATTATGACAAGAAGACACCAACACCAGCGCAGAAACACCTGCCTGACTCACCTGGACCCCTCAGGTCTTCCATTCCTCTCAACCTCTGACACACCTCTGACAGCGAGGATATGAGGAAGCACACAAGGAAGGAAGGAAGGAAGGAAGGAAGGAAGGAAGGGAGGAAGGGAGGAAGGGAGACAAGTTCAAGCGTTAATGAGCACAGCAGGAAGTTCCAGGTGCAGAACAGAAACAGAAGAAACAGCAGACAGGCGTTCTGGTCCAGGACAAGTTTCTAACATGGATCAGATATAACGTGACTCCCATGATGCCTTGTGTTAGAGTACCTGCGTGTGAGTTTGGAGGTGAGTTTAGAGAACAGGTTGGTGGATCCTCTGGCACGTGATTGGGTGAGAGGTGTGGCGTCGTGCGACAGGCTGGGCGAGGCAGGGGGGCCGTTGTAGGTGGCGGTGTGTCTCTCTCTCAGCTGGCCTCCGTGGAAGGTGCTGCGACTCGCCGTCCCCCGAGGGAATCGCAGACGGTCGGGCGGAGTCGATCCACTGCTGACGCTGTGGGTGGAGGCTCCGCCCACTGACCTCTGAGGGGTGGTGGTGGTTGAGCTGATGAGGGGGGCAGAAAGAGGATGAAGTTACGCGTGACATCAGCCCAGTGAGTCACCTGCAGAACAGGTGGACTCCTGCGTACCTGTTCTCTTTGCCGTTCTGGAGCGCAGAGTGTCGGTGGTCTGTCGAGTTCCTGTCGCTGCACACATACGTGTTCCTCCTCGTCATGCTGGACGATGCACACTGACACAAAGACCACAGACACAAAGCATGAAGTGTAAGATGAGTGTATGCCATCTGGGGTTTATGAAGGAGCGCTGCTGTACAGGAAATGATGTCATTTTCATAAACAAAGCCAAACTCCTAAGTGAAACTAAAATCTGATCAGCCTGTGAATATTCTCATTCATCCAGGTCATGGTTATCTCCAGGGAATTCAATCGAAAGCAACTGGACTAGTCCCAGCCTAGTCAAGCGAGCATGAACCGATGAAGCCTCTTGGATGAGAGGTGAAACGTCTTCAAAGACAAATAACTAAGTCCAGTTGCTTTCGACTGAATTTCCTTGAGATAAAATCTGATCACTTTGATTCTACAATCTGTAGTATCTGCCGATCGTGATCGGTTCTTGTTTTCACCCCTGTGTTCACCTGTCTGACATGTGAACTCACGGGGGGCGTAGCCGGCGTCTTTCTCCGCTCAGGGATGTCAGCCATGTTGGGGTTGTTGGCATTTCCCAGTAGAGGACTTCCTCCATCCACAGGACTGGACTTCTTGTTCTGACCCCCCAGCTCCTGTTTCACCTCCCCTTCTGCTGACGCCGCCGTCTGACTCCTCCGGGGATGAGGAGCAGCAGAGGAAGCCGGACACACTGGAGGAGAGAAGAGGAGTTTTGGTGAGCGGTTTGTTAATGTAAGCTGGCTTCAGTCCTGGTCGTGGTCTTGGCGTGTACCTTGTTCGCTGTACCTCCTCTGTTTAGAGGAGGAGGAGCGCTGGTTGAGGAGGTGAGCAGGAGACTGGCTGCTGCTGGACGGACGAGGTCTGAGCAGAGAGACGCTGCTCGAGGACGAAGAGTCACTCGCCTCCACCTGAGGGAAAAACACAACACTGTTATTATGGCTGCTCCTGAGCTCACCCGTTGTTACCATGGCAACGGCACCTGACCTCAGCAGCCTTGCGTCCCAGCAGCAGGTAGGTGGCTGTGATGTCGTCATACTTCATCTTGGTGAGCGAATCATTAATCTCCTCTCTGGAGTAACCCATCTCCACCATCATGTCTGAAACACACACACACACACACAGACCATGACATCCTTGCTCCTGATTGGCTGCTCACAGCTCTGACAGGATCACTGCCAGTTCACCGTCATATTGAGGCTCAATTCTCTCCGGTCAAGCTGATGAAATCCATGGGATACAGTCAAAAGGCCAAGAAGAGGCCAGACAGTGGACTTTGTTAGCTGCTGTTCCTGTGACCTCATAAACTCAGATCAGTGAAGTACTCACAGGTCTGTATACAACATGTGTACTGTAAGTGCTGGATGTGAAGTATTTCAGATGTGAACGTGTACCCATCCTCTTCTGGTCTCTGATGTCCAGCTCCGGCTCGATGAAGGGTTTCAGCTCCACCTCATCCGAGCCAGTGTTGATCCAGCGGTCCTTCATGATTTGCTGAGGAGGAGACGACGACAGAGAAACCAATCTCAATCAAAACTCATCAATCACCGCCTGAAAGGAAACGTTAGCTAAACCCTGTAGGGAAAACCTGAACAAAACCACCCGAGGACAGCCAGGTTCCACCCTGAACACTCACACAAATTGTTTTAAAGCAAAGCGAATCCTGAAGCCTCAGGATTGGCTGCTGCTGCTAACTGATGCTAACTCTCTTCCTCCAGCAGCATCACAGTCCCTCCACAAGTCTGGACAACTGATTTACTGAGTAGTGATGTGCTCAAGTGTTGGCTAACAGGTGACATGCTGCTGATGTGTTCTGACCTCCAGAGTCCCTCTCTTCCCAGGGTTCAGCACCAGGAAACGTTTCAGCAGGTTCTCACAGTCAGTCGACATGTAGAAGGGAATGCGGTATTTCCCACGCAGCACTCGCTCTCTCAGCTCCTGCAGGCAGACAGACAGACAGACGGACTGTCAGACGTGGTCCCTGTCTGCCCTTTAAAGGACAGTACAACACACAGATGAGACAGGCTGGGACTGAACAGATGTCTCCTCTGACAGAGGCAGGCTAACAGTTTCCCTCTGCTTCCAGCTCAGCTCTGGTTTCTGTAAAGTTAAACAGGGAGAGCAGAGGCTCCAGGACGCCTCCCTGAGCGCCTCCACATGTGTTACTCACCTTAAGGTTCTGCCCGTCAAACGGCAGAGATCCGCTGACCAGAGTGTAGAGGATCACACCCAGACTCCACACATCCACCTCAGGACCGTCATACTTCTTACCCTGAAACAAAGTCACACAGCCATCTTTACACGTCCGCCTGCAGCGCTTACTGTCTACACTCACCAGCTTTGTGCTATGAGGTACAAAAACTGGAGTGAAAAAGCTTAAGGTCGAGTGAGATCCTGGATGGAGGACTGCTGAGTCTACGTTTACTAACTCCAGGTAAGCCTGGTTATTTCCAGATTACTGATGGCATCATCATCATCAGTCACAAATAGCAAACACATTTGAATGACTCAATGAAAGCATGTGCGTACCTGGAAGAGCTCAGGAGCAGCGTATGGAGGAGAACCACAGAAAGTGTCCAATTTCCCACCGACAGTGAACTCATTACTGAATCCAAAGTCTGCTATTTTAATATTCATGTCAGCATCGAGGAGGAGGTTCTCTGCCTGCAGGAGGACGAACAGGAGACAAGCAGGAGAACACGTGAATGTATTTTCATGGTGTGTTTCAAAGTTGGCTGAGAAATCAGGGATCGGAGTTTAGCTGGTTACCTTAAGGTCACGGTGAACTATGTGCTTCTGATGGCAGTACTGTACTGCAGACACAATCTGTACAGACAGACAGGTTCAGAGCAGAGTTCAATGTGTTTCAAACGCAGCATCTGATACAGACAGAAGAGCTGAAAGTTGAGTGAGAGAAAAGAGCAGACACTCCATCCACCTCACTACAGCATTATGGGATGCAGGTACCTCCAGCATGTTACCGTGGTAACTGCAGTGTGTGTTACCTGTCTAAATTTAGCTCTGGCCTCCTTCTCCTTCATCCTCCCATGAGCTACGAGGTAGTCAAACACTTCACCTGGACACACAGAGAAACAAAGGTGACAGTGAACGTGACGCAGGTCAGAGGTCACACACATGGTCTGAGCTCAGACCAGTTTTAAAGGTAAAGGTGAGACTGACCTCCACTGGCGTACTCCATCACCAGGTACAGAGTCTTCTCTGTCTCTATCACCTCAAACAGCTTCACTGTGGACACACAAACGGACAAGTGAGACAGACAGACAGACAGATTGATGGTGTGTTTGTGTGTTACTTTACTCACCGATGTTTGGGTGATTTAAGATCTTCATTATTCTGACTTCTCTGAAGAGCTGGCAGACAGACAGACAGGCAGACAGACAGACAGACAGGCAGGTGTGGATTAGAGTCTGACAGATGATATGTTATCAGACTGTTTTAAGTTGCAAACGCCAACAGCAAGCAGCAGTTTGCACAAGGTTGTGCTGACTGACTGTAGTCTGATTCATGAGGAGGAAGCCACAACTGATCAGATCACAACATACTGGCTGATAATTGTTTTATAATATAAATGTGGTATATAAATCTGATAATGTGGTTATTAATTAGTACTGCTGAGAACCTTTTCCAGTGCAAAAATCCACTGGACACTCCTCTCTGGGGGGCGAACTCTTTCTAAATGACCTCAGACACGACTGACACGAACTGCTCAGTTATCAGTCAGACTCGAATGTTTACTCTGTCAACAGTGCAGAACACTGGCTAACGGTGTTGCAGGAGCCACACGAACACGCTGCTGTTCACAAACAAAGCTTAACTAATACACTTGCAGAATTATTTAAATTAAAGCCTAAGACGGATGTTTAAATGCTGCAGACTCTGAGCTGCTTGTTGACGAGTGACACCAGTGAGCTGAAATCCAGACTGCAGCCAGCATGTCTCACCTTCTGCAGGCTGCTGGGGTTCAGCTGGGTCTTATCAATGATTTTGATCGCCACCTTTCAGAAAAACAAAACAGACAGTTAGACTAATATTTCACAAGTTCACACAGAAGCATCAATAACATTCCAAAACCTTTATTAAGCTGAGAAAGGAAACACTTTGATTCAACCAGGTTTTGACTTCCTCATGAAGTTTACTTAATTATTTAACACAGATAATTGTGCAGCCCGTCTGACCCTCTCAGTCTGTCTGTCTTTCTGTTTGCCTGTCTCACCTCTCGTCCTGTCAGGACGTGTCGAGCCAGCTTCACTTTAGCGAAGTTTCCCTTTCCGATGGTTTTCAGCAGTCGGTAGTTTCCCACGTGCGGCGTTTCGTCTGTGGCAGTCGACAGGTTTTTACAGCGAGCGGAGCGCACGGAGCGGGACGACACCTGACCGCTCCCATCGTCCACTGAGGTATGCTGGGAAAATAAAAACATCATACAGACAGGCATTCATCTGTGTATTAACGTCTACTGATCGGCTGATGGTTCAGTCTGGAGCTGACAACAACAACAGCAACTGAGCAGCAGAACAACCTTTTCACCACCGTCTGAGACAAAGCGCACAGGTGTTCACCACAGGTAGGTCAGCTCAGTGTGTGCCTGCAGCCCAGAATAACTAGAACACAGATCAGAAGAACTGGGCCAGAACTGGACCGTTGCTTACATCAGCGGTGATTCAGGATGTTACAGAGATGACACTCATTGGCTGCACCCGCCACAAGGAAACGTGACAAATCCCACATTACACACTGCAATATGATTGGTCAACAGAATGTCTCACAACTCTGCAGCTTCTGTTTACAGAGCAGGACTTGGAGCAGGCTCAGTCAGACAGGTGGACACACTTGACCAATCACTGACAGACACCCCAAAAGATTCCTGGACATTCTACAAAGACACTTACTGCTCCATGGGACCACAGGACTACCAGAACATCTTGGAGCCAACTCAGTGGCCCTACAGGCACATCTTTCTTTGCACCTAAAACACTATTAGAGTTTCCCGAAACTTGACAAGACCACCTGGACCCTTCCTGAGATTGCCCGAGCCTCTCTCATTGCCCCCCCCCTCACCCAAAACCCACTGCCATGAACCTTCTTAGATGCCATTGATAATGTGTAAACAAGACAACCTCAGTTACCTTTCCAATCCATCTAAAGGAGGTTTTGAGCTTCTGAGATTTGGGATTTACCAGAACCTCTTCCAAGACACCTGAAACACCTCAAGATGTGTCCAAAACTTCACAAGCACATGCAAAATCTCCTTCAAGATTTCTGGACATTTGGTGTCACCCAGCACTACCAAAAGAAGAACTGCAATACCTAGCAGGACATCTGAAATCCTCTACATCAGGCATCTCAAACTGGTCCACAGGAGGGCCGGTGTGGCTGTAGGTTTTCTTTCCAACCAAGTAGCAGCACACCAGACTTGACTCATTTAATCAACTGATCTCCGTCTTCAGACAGCTGATTGGTCAAACGGTGTGCTCTTGGTTGGTTGGCACAAAAACCTGCAGCCACACCGGCCCTCCTGTGGACCAGTTTGAGATGCCTGCTCTACATGATCCAGCACACCTCCTGGTGAGCCTTCCCCCTGGAATCCCCTCCTGAGGAAACCGGCCTGTAAACTGGTTTGCCCATTGACCATAGTGATGCCCAAATAGTGCTCAGAGAGCCTGTAAGCTGTGTACAAACACCTGGAATTCTTCCAATGAACACCTTGAAGCGCACCAATGACTCTGTGAATCACGAATAAAATACACAAATTCATTCAAAATCCTGCCATACAGCCTTCATTTAGCAGGATCATCTCCATTATTCTCCCCTCGGGGATAAATAAAGAAATAAAGGAATTCTGATTTCGGGATGAATGTGTTTGTCATGTCTCACCTGTAGTTTCCTTAATTAACACAATCTAACAGCAACAACAACAAATTCAGCATGATCAAGCTCACGTTTTCGGCGTCCCGCTCGTTGACAGTGGGCAGGGGGGTCCTGGTGGACATGTTACCCGGGTCAGTGTGAGGGACGTTCGGTCATGAAGCCGCCTGTACGCCCCGGAACACCTGCCTAAACTTGGAGGACTGTCTGCGGGCTGGTGTAACTTTAGGTTTGGTTTATCTGAGCAGACTATCACCCGGCATCACTGGTCTCAGTCCTGGATCCTTCTTTTCTGGCCCGACTCGGTTTGACACGGCTTCTTGTCCGGCTGTTTTTAACAGACATAGATCCAAACTAAACCGAAGCAACAGTTCCTCTTCGCTGGCTAAGTTAGCCGGCTAGCCTGTGGCAGCCCGGCAGAACCGGGTCTGTGTGTGATTCTGGGACCAGGGCGGGTCCAGGTCTGCTTGCTGGTCTGAAGTTCGGGTCAGTTCTGAAGGGGAGTCCTGCTTCCTTTGGCTGTGCAGCGGTTGCGTTTGTTCAGCCTCTCCTCTTCGGAGAGACTCTCTGCTAGACAGTCCGCTAGCCACAGCCAAGATGGAGGACCAACCAAACCCAGCGTGTTGACAGGATGTGAGGTCAGGGACAGCGTGAGACGTGATTGGTTAGTCAGACAACGCGGCGGCGTTAATTGTTGCTAGGGTGACTGGACAGAAAGTGTGGACGGTGTAATACAAAATCGCTCAAAATTAATACAAGGTGTTCATTAATTATATATATATATATATATATATATATATATATATATATATATATATACATGGTGGAATGTAAGAGAGCGGAGGCTGATGAAGTCTCAACGTTATACATATTAACTGTAGGCACTGATTAGTTGGTGGTTGAGTAACGTGGTTGAAAAGTACGCATTGCTGTTTCAAAGTCTGTCAAACTTG
Organism: Scatophagus argus; assembly: GCF_020382885.2. Lineage (NCBI taxonomy): Eukaryota > Metazoa > Chordata > Actinopteri > Scatophagidae > Scatophagus > Scatophagus argus. The sequence goes on along the minus strand of NC_058511.1, from coordinate 455,502 downwards.
TGCAAACAGCTTAAAATGTGGCTGATACTAAATGCAAAGTAAACATGATGTAACTGATCCTCTCAGAGACATGAGCTCATGTGACCAGCAGGGGGCAGCAGAGATCTACAAACTTTGAAAGTCAATATCGCCCACATCCGCACACCTCAGGACATGTTGGTTTGTCTCCTGTTCAAACTCAGTTAAGGTCCTCGAAAAGACCAGGGGTCATTGATAGGTTTACAGAGGCCCTTGATCAGATTCCAGACTGTGGAGGTCAGTCAGATCAGACATATTGATCCATCTGCAACTAATTCTCACACACACGCACGCAGATGGAAACTCTTACAGAGTTTGATGAGTGTTCAGGAATCTGCAGTGATGTGATTTGAACCAGAAGCTCTGAAAACATCTGATCTCATTTAAACCCAGGGGGAAATAAAGAGTCACACCAGCAGAGAAGCTCCTGATTCAGTAAAAAGAAGAAGACAGTGAAGTGTTTGTTTATCACTGATCAGTAAACAATCAGCTGTTGTTTGTGAACAATACAGACTTATATAATGATTGAAGCAAATTTTCATAAACAGAAATTCACCAACAAAAAGCTGTTTCCTGCTGTTTATAAAGAATCCGAGCACTGATCACATAAAATACATGCCAGAAGGAGATACATGAGCGAAGTGAAGAAATATAAAGATGAGCTGTTATTTCCTGTTAATGGGTGACAAATAGGCTGAAATCTCAGCTTCACCTTCATGACATGCACAAAAATGCAAATTATATACAGCAACAGAATGTGACTAATTAAATTTACACAAATACTGTATGTAAGGACCAATTCAAGGTCTACTTCATGCTTCTTCTCCACGACATCATCTGCAAGACGTGAATATTTTCAATGCACTCCGTCAGTCTGCCAGCTTCAGCTTGTGTCCAGATGTGTTGAATGTCTGTGATAAACTGAAGGATGAAGATGAAAATCCTCCTCCCCCTTCAGCTGAATCAGCTCATTAAAAAGCCTCAGGGACAAAGCTGAAACAGGCTGTTTGTGTGAGCTCAGGAAGCTGCTTGGAGGTCCTGGTTCTCCTAGGACAGGGCTCCCAACACATGAGGATCTGATATCAGGATCTGATATGCTCTGCTGGAGAGGAGGACTTCAGAGAACGTGGATCCTTCTTTCACTGCTGTTTGTTTCTGCTGTGTTTCTGTCTGGGTGAAAAGTGCTACAAATATGAAAAACAATTCAAATTAGTGTTACAAATGGAGCTGAAGAGGATCCAGGACTGAACCCTGAGGAACACCACATGAGACTGAACAGTAACACCAGGTTCCATCTGAGCTGCAGTGGCTGTCTTCATGTTCTTCCATGAGATCTTAAGCTTGTCCATTTTCAGAACACTGATAAAGCAGCAACACTGGAACACACTACACACGAAATACTGTTTGCTGGTCTCTAACATGCTAACACGCTAACACGCTAACATACTAAAACAATTCAGGTCTTGAGCCCCATCTGATTGATCTTATTATTGATCCATTTAACTTTGACCCTGGAGAAGAACAGAGGGCTGTGATTGGTGGGGACATGCGGGTGGCGGTTCTCCTCCACGCTCTGCCTGATGGAGCGAACGTCAGCAGCTGATAGGCCGGTTTTCAGAGAGAGCAGCGCGGACACGTGAGCGTCACTGAGGAGACACGACACAGAGGAGCAATCACTAAAACTCAGCACAACAATAACTGATCAGAACATCCTTAAAATGAGACAAACATGAATGAAGGTCTGCTAAAGAGGAGGAAAAGACGGCCAACGTGTCAACAGTCAACATGTCAGCGGTGAACTGCGACGTCTGAAGAGCGCAAACGGAGTAAAGTCAGGACACGTTTCTGCCAACACGCTGACACCTGAGCCTCGCTTGGCCACACCTGCCATCTCCCATAGCAACCAGGTGTTATTGATACTGCTGGTTCAGGTCACAGATCCAGTGTTTGCATATGAGAACACACAAGGACCATTTTCAGCCCGTTTCTTCGGACGGTCTTTGTCATGTGTTCATTCTGCTCCGGCTTATTGCTGGAGGCTGAAACATGATGCATCTAACATAATGGATATGTTTCACATGAAACCCACACACACACACACACACACACACGCCATGAACTGTGAACATGACATCATGTTGACCCGCAGATGCAACTCGGTTCTGAAAGACAGAAACTCTCTGCCTTTGCATGTTTTTAAAAGTAATATTTTATTTTATTTGTGTACTTTTCTCTACTTTCTTAACTAAAGTAAATCCTCCCTCCTCTCTTAAACAGAACAAAACATTACATGTTCTGACCCTCACTTCCCCTGTCAGTCACAAAGTGACAGAAACTTTGTTTGGATTTGAGGAAGATGAGAAAACAAAGTCTTCAGAGCAAAATGTGGTTTGGTGTGTTTCCCCTCACTACTGTGATGTGAATGTTAAACTGAGGTGACATCACCAGCAAACGTCCAGTGAGAGCTCGGCTGGTGGGTGAGAGCGATGAATGAACTGCGATTCATCAGCCCCGAGTCACTCTTTCACTTCCTCTTTGACATTTAGCCTGAAAAGAGCTGAAGCTAAAATAGAGAAAGAAAGACGAGTTCAAAAAGAAAGTGTGACAGACAAAACTGAAACGATCACCTCTCACAGACTGTGACAAACTACCACAGACCGTCACAGACTGCCACTGCGACGTCCTGTCAACATCCCGGTTACAAGGCTTCTCTGTTACCATAGCAACGGATTTGAAAAAAGCATCCAACCGCCATACTGATTAAAATTTAGTTGAGAAATCTTTTCTGTCCGCCTGTCCGTCCGTCCATCTGCCCGTCTGTACCTGAGGTCGGGGAACCTTTGGGCCATGCTGACCATCTCCAGCTGAACACTTCTAGGATCCCGCAGACGGAGGATCTCGGCCAGGCCACAGAGCACCTCGGCCAGCCACAGAGACTCTGAGCAGCCCTGAGGACACAAAGACGGTGTGAGTGCTGATCAGAGCACTGACGCCTGCAGGACTGCGTCTCGACACCTGTGCAGGTGTTTCTGCTGAATGTGTCGGGGAAAAGGAGCAGATTTTTGTGAGACAGGATCTCACTTCCTGGTTCAGGACGGATTCAGACGGCAGACCCGACGCTGCGCACGTCTCACCTCCTTGCTGAAGAAGTCCTTTATCTTTTGTGCATCTTCGATCATTCGCTGAGCTCCGCCCTCCTGCTGCTCTCTGCTCTTCATCCTGCTCTTCATCAGCCTCTTCACGTACCGAAGAACCACATCCTGATGGAGGACACTCAGCAGGGACTGCACACAGGCAGAGAGACAGGCAGGTAGTCAGTCAGGCGGAGAGGCAGTAAACCGACAGGTAAACAGTCCGTCTCACCTGTCTGCAGGCCGGCTTCAGGTCAGTCAAGTCGGTCAGCTGTTGGTTCAGTGAGTCCAGCAGAGAATCGACGACAGGAAGCGACCCGTCAAGCCAGCCAGACGTCCACAGATGACTGAAACACACCTGAGCACACAAGCAGAAATGATTATGTAGATGAAATGATGGGGAGAAGGTGAGACCTTCACCTTTAGAGTTACTGCAGTACCATCAGTACTCAGTACTGCAGTATTTGTACCTTCAGCTGGATGTGAATGGGACAGGTTAAACTTCTGTACCCACAATCCCACAGGGCAGACAGAGTGTCCAGACAGCGGCGTCTCTGCTGCTCCGACAGACTTCCTGTTTGACCTGTGATGTAATCCCTGAGGACAGGCACAGAGAACCAATCAGAGGAGGGAATCACAGCATCCGATCAGCCCTCACCGCCCCTCTACCTGTCTCATCTCACACTTACTTCCTACATTTCAACAAATCCTTCAGCACAGGATGTTAGACGGCTGATGAGACGGTGTGGGGAGAAGATGATGGTGTTTAGTGTTTGGCAGGTAACCGTACCTGAACTGTTGCTCGCACACCAGGTGAGCTTTGATCACTGACTGGGTGTCGCTGTGGCCTCCCTTCACAAACTCCTCCACGCGCTTCTTATAGCTGAAACACACGGCGTTTTACTCATACACAAACATCTGCATGAAGACGCTTTGTTCGTGTGCGTGTGCCCAGTGGGCGAGGGCTACCTGCTGAGGAAGTTCTCCAGGTGAGCTGTGATCCTCTGAGCTTTGCTCTGGTCTCTGATCACACAGCTGAGCTCGGTCAGTGAGCTGTTTATCATCTGGAAACACAAACCCTGAATATACAGAGGCTGCTAATGGTTCACAATCCAGGTAAACCTGCTGCACACCTGTTGAAATCACCTGCTCTACAGGTATGTCATAGTGTTTCATACAGAGCTCCTGTTCTGACCTCTGTGTGTTAGTGTTAATCTAATCTGTGTTCCATTTATCTCACCTGAGCTGACTTTGGCTCACCTGTACTGACTGTGTCTCACCTGGTCTGTGTCCCACCTGTACTGACTGTGTCTCACCTGGTCTGTGTCCCACCTGTATGACATCTACAGCCAGAGGACTGAAGCAGTATTGGTCAATGATTTCAGGTTTCCCGCGGCGCAGACAGGTTTCCTCTTCTTTCCTCAGAGCTGCTTTGAGCCACGACTTCACTTTGTCCTGAAGGGAAACAAGTCGTCGAAACACATCATTTTATTTAATTTCCTTCCTGTGCCTGAGAGTTCGGCTGCTGTCAGTGATTACACCTCAAGTGGCACCTGAAACCTGTGGACTGTGAGGTTTTTAACGCCAGTCAGAGTTTTCATTTCATCTGATTCTTCAGCTTCACTGGACGGGAACGTCCAGCTCAGCTTCTCTAAACCTGGACCTTTATTCCCAGAAACATTACGATAACGTCTAAATAACCCAACACAAACCATGAGATAGCGTTGGAGGAGCTGGGACAGATCGACCTCAGACCAGAGAAGACCAGCTGACCCCAGTGCCATTCGGTGTGCTGGTTTTTACCTCTTTGTGGGCCAGGTACTGGTCCTCCAGAGGGTTCAGATGGTCCTGCAGCAGCAGGGAACCCAGACAGGCCGTCTTTATCTTCCCCTGAAGGTCTTCATGCTCTAATATGTCACTGGAGGAGGAGACGAACGCTCAGACACGGAAAACACGTTGCTTCACTTCACTGACATTCACGTATCAGTCTATTCTGCTGTTTATTTACTTCACAGTATTTTGTTATTACTGCTTTTTACTGTAGACTATTGTATGTAATAATTGTATAATGTGTTTATCGTCCACACGTTTTTTCTGCATATTCCTGCATGTATGGTCAACATGTCATGTGAAACGTGGATTCACCCTCTCATAACATCTAACCAGTCCGGATCAACACTCACTTCTTAAAGTGTTACACACTTTTATGTGATGTAGATTTTTTGCTTTTTGCACTGTTTTTGTTGCTTTCATATGAATTTATTTTACTGACAGTTTGTGCTGAGTTTTGTCTTCTTGTTTTAACTCATTAATTGGCTCGCATCTCTGCTGTCTTCCTGAGTGTCCTACTTCTGCTTTTAAAATCTGATTTTAAAGCTGCTGTATGAATAAAGATTTTATTTTTGGTGATTTGCACAAAGCAAAAATATAAAAGCTCCCAGCAGACCACACCGAACCAAACTCTAAGAACCCATCCTGAAGCCCAAATCACGGACGACCAGGACCCCCTGACCTACCTGACCTACCTGACATCCACTACACCCTCAGCAATTCTGAAGACTGCCAGAAGCTCACACAGACATGAAGACATGGTTGTTTCACATGAAGTTCAGAGTGTGTTTGTGTTGTGGACTCACTGTGGGTAGTAGTGGTTGACCCAGAACAGCAGGTAGGTCCTGTCGTCTGCTGCCAGGTCAGAAGCAGCGAGTTCAGTCAGCCGGGCCGAGAAGCTCTGATGGTAGAGTCCAGCGTACACGTTGACGATGTCCATCTGCGGAGGGTAGCAGTCCTTCACCGTCCTCACCACCACCAGCAGGTCCTCCTTCACACGCTTCCCCATACGGCACAACTGCACAGGTGCAGGACTAACATCAGTTCTCATACAACACACCTGTCGGCTCAACCACAGCTACAAATCCCATCGCTCAGGTGGGCTCAGAGAGAAGGTGGGGGTGGAAGTGGTGTTTTCAAAATGAGGACTGTGGTTGGTCAGTTAGAGATAAAAGAGGTTTCAGCTGAAGTGCTGAGGACTCACCTCCTTCTTCACAGGTGAGGACAGTCCATCAGCTCCGCTCGAATCCTCCTCTGTGGCCTTCCACAGTCTGGACTCCACCATGTTCCGCAGCAGACTGTTGTGAGTGCTGAGACACTTCTGAGGACGCCACACTGGGACATGGTCTCCCAGATGCCCCACCCAGCGCTGGTCCTGCACCTCCTGCTGCTGGATGGAAGCCACAGCGCTCCTCAGGACCTCCAAGTGCTGCAAAGAGGCGGAGGGCGAGGTGAAGGTGTTGTGGACAGCCATCCATAACTGCAGTCTAAGAGCCTCGAAGTCCTTGTGCAGCTGGTCCTCGTCCTCCTCACTGGGGGAGACCTGACTGAACAGCTGCTCCTCCCTGGTGATCAGCCTCCTGCTGATCTCCTCCAACTGTTCCTCCTTCTCCTGCTGCACAGCCCCCTCACGGTCCGGTTCATCCTCTGATGGAATGTGAGGCAGTGAAAAAGGATTTGAAAATAGTTGACAGACAAAACTTTACAGAGAAAAAGATCGGAATAAATTAATGAAAGACAAACAGAAAAGTGAAGTCTGAGGTTTGAAGAAGCAGTTTTCTGAGAGCTGGTCCTCCAGGTTTAGCTTGGGACAGTAAGCAGACCTGATCCCAGACAGCTTCGTGACTAAATCATAAATAAACCTTTCAGTGCTCTTTGTAAACTGAATTCTCTGACAAACAGGAAGCCGGAGCCGATCTGATGTGTGATGTGGTCTGTCCTGGTCTTAGTGAGGACTGAATGAGCTGCAGCGGTCTGATCTGAGGTCTGTGGGGACAGCGTTGAGCTCACTGAGGATAAAAACAATCCTACCGAGGAAGAAGTCCTTTAATTACCTCCACCAAGGATGTCGTGTTTTCCGTCCTGTTTGGATTACAGAAAAACTACCCGCCTGATGCTCATGAAACTTGGTAGAAGAGTTTTAATTTTGGAGCAGACACACAAATTATTTTTCACTTTCACAGATTTGATTGAGTTGTGGGTCGCCCCCCCCCCACTCCCTGATTGGCTGAACAGTGACTGAAGAGAGGAAGCAGACAAACAAAGCAGAGAATCAGGCCAATAAAAAGTTACTGAGTGACTGTTTGGCCTCCACAGCAGGTCCCTGGACCAGGACCCACCACACACGGGTACTGGCTCATAATGACCTCAGAGATCTCAGGGACCCTCTAGTTCTTGACATGCTCCTCAGGGTGATAGTGAGGTGTTTTTTGTCTTAACACAGCGATGTTAAGGTTCAGGTCTGAGTCCAGGACTACACCAGGATCTCTGACCTGGTTCGTGGTCTGTGCTGACTTTTCTCTCTGACTGCGTTTAAATGGAGGACATGCTGGTAAATCCAGTCATCTGAGCTGGTTGAAGAAGGTAGGTGTTGAACAGACGAGGTCTGAGAACCGAGCCCTGAGGAACTCCATGAGTCACTTTAGTTCACTCAGATATCAGATAGGACTGATACTTTCTGGTCAGCTGATTGTCAATAAACTCTCAAGAAAAGCAATTAATGCTTTGTTTTTGGGGGCAGGAGAGACACTTCTGAGTGAGGCTACTTTGTAATAAATAAACCCTGAAACATACTTTTCCAAACGAATGTGTTGTTTAATAATGGAATATTTTAATAAAGACTCATACGACAGGACATCAACATGCAGTGCTAACTCTGCTAGCGTTAGCTTCACTGTTTTAATGAGGCCCGTTCTGCTCTTTGCCAGGTGTGGTTCTACTGTGTGAACTGTTGATGTGCTGTTGGCTCTAACCTGCGGTGCGGTTGTGGTTCTGCTGTCTGCGGTTCTTCCATATCTTTGCAG